>NW_027518288.1:0-95108 GCF_023851605.1 Tamandua tetradactyla
AAATCAAGCAAATAAATCCCTATCGCTGTAATAGAGATAAAAACACAGCACTGAAAACTCAAGATGAGGGAATGACAAATTTGATCTGGAATGGACAAATGCCTGGGAGACATTTCACAAGACATCAAGGGATAAGAAACATTTCAACAAATGAACATGTGTGGCATATTATTTGGGATTGGAGCCTAGCAGTCCTTAAAAATTGTTTTAAATTTCACTCCCTATTCTTCTTACTTGCTGTCCTCTCCCCCTCTTGTCCTAGACCGCCCATTTCCGTAGACCCTCCCCTGGAGCCCGTGTCCTAACTCCACCCCTCCCCTAACTGTATAAAACCCGAAGCTCACCAAGCTTTGGGGTCCTTTTAGCTCTTGAGCCCCCGAGCACTTAAGCTAACAATAAAAAAGCTTTGTGCCATCAATTGGTATTCGGCGGTACCTTAGAACCCCAGTACAGAGCTCTGAATAAACCCTTAGCAGTCAGAGAGTTGCCCCCAAGCGGTAGCCCGTCAAGACGGAAGCCCGTAAGGAAGACAACCGCAATTGGCGCCCGAACCGGGACCGTCATCTCCGATCCGGCCTCTCCGACTGCGACCTAGGACCACTCTAGTCTGAGGTAAGCCCCCCTAGGCTACTCCCGCTCAAATAAACTCCCCAAGAAGTCCTAGGTTTCTAAGAGCGGTGAGAAGCCCCCGCTAAATTACTTACCAACTTATCGCCCGGGTTACAGACAAAATGGAGCATGAGGGCAAGCGTTTCCCTCCGGGGCTTCTCCCCATGCTCATCACCATCCGTTCATGCCTTCAAGGCTCGTTGCCCCCCACGGACGGCCAACCCTCTAAGCCCGTGGCCGTGGCTGCTGCCGATGCTCCTCACTCCGACACTGACTCTGACTCTGAAACCGAGTCCTTGCTCGAGCAAATAGAAGAGCACTCGAAAGGCACCCGCCTTCAATCCAACATGGCGGTATACCTAATGGCGGAGGGGCGAGCGGTGCTCTTCCGCCTTCTTCTTCAGACCCAAAGCCGGAAGGGGATAAAAACCTATACCCCGCCCTTCCGAAAGACGGCAGTTTCGCGCCATCCCATAAGCCACTTCCTCCTTCTCCCTCGGCCAGAGGAGGGAAGTGCCTCCCGGCTGCCCCCCCTCCACAGAGGGAGGAGCCCTGTCCAACATCTTGTGCTCTCGCTCCTCCCTGTCCTCCATCTTCTGCTCCGGCCTCATTACCTGAGGTGCCCTAAGCTGCCGCCCTTCTCACCAGGCCCCGCCTATGTCTGTAATTTCCTAGAAGGAGGATTGTTGATAGGAGGATCTGACAACCAACATGAATGAGACTGTTACAGACCGTGAAAGCGGGGCCTCACGAGCATCCGCAGCGGCACAAAAAGAGGTCTGGGCCGCCGTCCAGTTTCCTCCCGGACTCCTGTTTGTTACCCCTGACTCACCTATTTTTCCACAACTAATCCTTAACAGTTATACTTTAAATTCACCGTGCAATCCAGCAGCCGTACCTTCCCAAGCTCCCCTAAACCTTCCTGGTTTTCAGCCACCCCAAGAAGCCCTCCTACTTAACTTAATCTTCTTTAATACTTAACCTTACCTTTTCTAATTACTCTGGTCTCTTTAAAAAGGGAATGCCCTGCTCTCCACTATGGCCAAATTATATCTATTTTAGCCGCTCGGTGGGTACTAGTTCCGGGTCCACTCTGTCCTCGTCCCATCCGGCTCCTTCAAACTCTCCCCTCAATGCCCTTCTACTCCACGGCCCCTGGCCGGTTCGTGGCACTAGGGGTAATGTCACTAACGCCTCCTACCCTTCTTATCCTGCCCAACTTCTTGAAAATCCCCTGGGATAGCTGCCGTACACCTCCCCGTCGTTTCAACGGCTCCCATTATGCTTGGTATGTCCCTCCTAACCCCCAGTTCCTCTCCAGAGCCAGTGCATTCGACTTCCTTTCCCTCTGTGGAAAATCCAGCTGCCTCGATCTTCGCCCCTTCCTAGGACTATCCGTTTCTATCTGGCACCCCGTTTCCTACAATTCGTCTTCGCAAAGTCCACCATCGTACACGCTCAACGGAGGAGGCAACCAAACTGTCTACTCTACCGTATTTCTTCCACCCCCTTTCTATTTCTTCTCATGCAATAATCCTCCCGTAAGTTCTTCCTGTGTACTAGCAAATTTCCTTAATGTCTCTCATCCGCTTGCATTCATAGTCCTACAGCCAAGAGTCCTATAAATCCCAGTTAACACCGCCAAATGGGTTGCCCCAACGCTGCCGGTGGACGCGTCGGCGGATCAATTGCAGCACGGCTGCGGTCCTTATTCGGTATCACCACCGCACTTTCAGCTGCCGTCATCGCCTCTGTAGCAGCAGCCATCACCGCAGCCGTCGCCCTCACCCAAACATCTACCACCGCTGAAGTGCCGTGCAAACCGGACTCAACACCCTCACTCTCCAGGCCATATCTAACCTGTGGCAATAAATAGAAGGCAGCCGCCTCTACTTGTGATGGATGTTACCTCTTCTCCCACCTCTGTGTCACACCTGTCCTTGTCTATACCTCTCATCCCCGTCTCACCCTGCGTGCTTGGATATTCTCTGCCTATAATGACACATAGCCTACTAACTCAACTTCTAAACATAAAAAGCTTGTCTGTACCTAAACTCTCTAGCTCTATCCTTACAGACCTCCTCCGCAAGTTTTCTTCCTTCTTTCAACTCTCTAATCTCATCTTCTACGGCATTATACTAATAATCCTCATCTGCATCTTCTTCCTATTCTAGTGCCTTTTCTCAAAAATATCTCACCATAAACGACAAACTCAACTCCTAGCCCTAGCTGCTCTTGAGCTCCAAAATCCCTTTGCCGGTACAAACAATCGTCGGCAAGCACAGGTTTGGCTAGCTAGTATTGCTCACCCCCAGGACTGATCACCCTGGGGCCTGGGTCTTGCCCTCAAGACTGATCACCTTAAGGAGCCTGCCCATACTGCTGTAATACTGGCCCAGCAAGCTGTGTGCCTCCGCCACTCCTCTGTCCTCTCCATTCCCCCACAGGGGGCTGCACGTTACCAGAGTACGTGGATCTGGGGCCGCCGCATGGCTACCAGATGGGTACCGCTGGGTGCGACACAAAGTAGTCGCAGAAGAGGGTCTCTCTAACAGACCTCCTCTGGCTCTTCTGGGGCACATGAGATTTGCATAAGGGTCAGATCAGCACATACCCTTCCCCTGAAATTCTGAGCCTCAAGTGCAAGGGGAATCTCATCCCTACCCCTCCCAGCAAATGTTCATGCCCGCCACTTGTCACACAAGTGTGTTCTTTAAAAGAAAAAAGGAGAGGAATTATGGCATATTATTTGGGATTGGAGCCTAGCAGTCCTTAAAAATTGCTTTAAATCTCACTCCCTATTCTTCTTACTTGCAGTCTCTCCCCCTCCTGTCGTAAACCGCCCATTTCCATAGCCCACCACAAAACCGCAACCCTTCCTGTTATGTTCTACACTTCCCTATTCCTAACTTCTGCCCTAAGCCTAGCAACTGCTTCTTAGCTTGTGTGGTTGGCTACCCTCCCCTGACATACATGCCCCGACTCCACCCCTCCTCCAAACTGTATATAACCCGAGCTCACCAAGCTTCGGGGTCCTTTTAGCTCTTGAGCCCCCGAGCACTTAAGCTAACAATAAAAAAGCTTTGTGCCATCAATTGGTATTCGGCTCAAGTCTTTTGGGTCCCTCAGCAGCTTGCTGCTGAGTCTCGGCGTTACCTTAGAACCGCAGTACAGAGCTCTAAATAAACCCTTAGCAGTCAGAGAGTTGCCCCCAAGCGGTAGCCCGTCAAGAAGACGACAGAAGCCCGTAAGGAAGACGACCGCACCCAAGCAAGCAGTGACACTGCTGCTTTCTACAGCAAGTATACAGCCCACACAGACTCTGTTTAAGGACAGTTAATTTTCAATTCTTTCCAGATGGGTTGGAATAATATCCCCAGGTGGTAAATACATTATTAAGAAAGCAGCTTGGTGTGAAATTGGCTATTAAAATATAGATAAACTTTAATATATTGAGCTCCTTGTCAGAAAAATCACTTTAGAGGGAGCTTATTATTTGTTTGATATTAAAAGAGTCACAGCTCTGCTCCAAGTGACAAATAGGGGCGGGGAAAGATACCACCAGTAATGAATAAAAGCTTTTTAACATTTAAATTTAGGTTTTTCTTGTAGCTGTGCCTGCTGCTGTGAGTGTGCCTCATGGGCCTGCCAGAGGCCGGCATGAGAAGTGCCAGGCACTTGGGAACCAAGGAGACTGCCAAACTGGCTCTAAGTAGCTTGAGTCTCCCCCAAAAGAAAGCCAGAAGATTTCAAAATTGGAGCTTCAGGGGAGCTTCAGCAACAAAGGGGAGAGGAGATAAGGGTTTCCCTTGGGACAAAAGTAAAGGCTAAGCCCCTCCATTCTTCTGAAGTATCCTGACCTCCTACAACAAAACACATGCATTCCCAAATGCAGCCTGTTGCAGGAAGCCTGCCTGGATTCAACCCTCCAAACTTGGAAATCCCTCTTCCCTATATAGACCCTTTACTAAGCCAAATAATAAGCCAAAGCTGACAAAAGAGAAATAAACCTGGTGCTTAACATTTGCTATACTGTTCCCTTGACCAAGCCAAGCACTTAATAAAGAGTAACCCATGTTTAACAAGTGCAACTCTCAAGGTCTCTACTGGGAAATGTCCAATACTGGTAGCTGCAGACAGCTTGATCATTTGTCATACTAAACAAAATCCTCCAGGAAACATGTGAAACTCCCAGATGGAGGAGCAGAAGTCATAAAGAAACCACAATCCCATTTCATTCAAAGAATAGGCCAGTGGCCCAGAATTAAATATATATACATATTTTAAATTTATTAATGTATATACATTTTATTCATATATGGTTTATGTATATGTACATATTGTGTGTGTGTCTGTGTGTGTGTGTGTTTGTATTCTTGAAGAAAGGAGGTAGAATGGTTAGACAGGGATCTTTAAAAAGGAAAAAAAATTACAAATGACTAGTCACTATGTTCAATAGGGTGGGAGGCCCTAAATTCGATTTCAAATGTTTAAGGTACACACACTCTCTCTCCCAACCCTCCACCTCCCAAAGCTTTGCAGTTGTTATTTTATGCCCTGCCCTTCTAAGAATGATCTCTGTTTCTCAGGCTGCATGTAAAATAAAAAGCTTTCTCAGCAAAAGGTAAAGAAATAAGAAGACTGTGCCTTTCACTTCAATCTACTTTTGTCTGAATTCACTTTAATCTTGTTCCCTAACGCTCATGGTCATTTGTGACAGTAAGACAATAAATGGCCCATGCCAAGCTTTCCAAACTTTCCCAGATGCCCAGCCCACAGCAGGCTGCACTACTACTCCTTGCTTGGGCCTGGAAGAGTGATTTTGTCATGTGTGTAGGGTGATCTATGATGAGTTAGTGGTGGGGCAGTCATGAGGAGCAGCTTCCAGCTGGGTTTGCATAAAACACTGCTCAATGCTGAGGGTGCTGAGAGCATGAAAGTCAGAAAGTCTGAGTCTGAAGGTCACCCCAGCATCACCCCCTGTCTCAGCCCCACCTCAGGAGGCCCAGTGGCCCTCTGTAACCACCAAGCAGCAATGCTGCAATTGCCAAGTGTGTTTTTAGGGCCCTAGCTTCAACGTGGTAATAGGTGTCTTTTTAGTTAAGAGAAATACATTTCATTTAAGTGGCTGGTGGTTGGAACTCTAACTTAATATTGAGCAACAGAAAGAGAGAAAATGGAATACAAGTCATTGGAAAGGGATAAAATAGATTAGATACTATGAATGCAATTGAACCCCTTAGCAACTAGACAGGAATTAACAAAACACAATAAGCTCCATACTTTGGAAAGGTGACTTCTTGCAGACAAGAATGAATCCAGGCATTTTTCCTTTAACATATTCAATTTAATGCTCAGGCCTTTGAGGAATGGACCAGTATTCCAATTTTATCAGTGAGGAAGATGGCACTGAGGTTCAATAGCTGGCCAAAGTTACAGAGCTACTAAGGGGCAAAGCAGACATTCAAACCCAGGTCTGGATAGCTGTAGAGTGCTGCCCACTTTCATAGAATTGGGTAGAAGGAAAGTCTGACTTTCATTCCTGGCTTACCACACTTAGCATCCATGTTACCTTAAGAAAGTCTCTTAATATTTTTGAGTGTATCTTCATCTATAAATGAGGGTGTTGTGACAGGTCTTGGTGCTCATAGCAGTGCCAGAGGCATTAGATGAGATGGCAAGTAGAAAAGGTCTCAGTAAACTCTAAATTGTTATTCAAATACAAAACATAGTCATATTGCTATTGTTTATATTTATATGGAATAGTTTTCCATAAGTAATGTGCATGTGTGTGTGACTGAGTTTATTGAATGTTTTTCTATGAGTATATCAATCTGATAATAATAATTTAATAAAAATAAATTCACAAACCACTCATATTGTATAGAACTAGACAGTTTGAAGAGTACTTGCAAACAATTGGTCTCATTTGAACTTTAAAACAAGCATGAGAGTTGTACATTCTGTCTGCCTTATATCATTGGAACAATCCAAAAGTTGCCGTGTATTTTCTAGTATGCCATAAAATATTGAGAACAATTTGTTCACTCATTGCAAATGCTGCCATACACTGAATACCTGAAAAGAAAATGTGGTGGAAGACTTAAAGAAAAGGTTATCCATTGAAGCATTGCTTTCTGTAAATTGGGAAAATGTCACTATTGGTATTTACATTAGTTGCCTGTGGCTGTTCTAACACATTACAACAAACTTAGTGCCTTAAAACACAGACTTTTTTTTCTTTCCCACAGCTCTGGAGGCCAGAAGCCTGCAATCAGTATCACTGGGTCTAAACTGATTGATTTCTCCTTCCCTCCAAAGGCTCCAGGGAGAATCCATTCCTCCCTCTTCCCATTTCTGATGGCTACCAGTGTTCCTTGGCCTGTGGACACATCTCTCCAGTCTTCAAGGCCAGCCCTCCAATTCCCTTCCTCTTTACCTTAATATGTCTTCCCCTCTATATGTTGTCAAACTCTTTCTCCCTGAATTTAGCATCTACATATAAAATCCAAGATAACCAATCTTAAGATCCTTAGTTTAATCATGCCTTCAGAGACCAGCTTTTAGTAACATTCACAGGTCCTAGGGATTAGGATGTGAGTATCTTTTTTGGGCAGGGTTAGAGGGGAGGGAGGTATTTTTCAGCCTGCTGCAGTATTCTGTTATTTTGCAGGAGCATAACTGTGAAGCATTGTATCCTATTGCTTATTGTGATCAATTAAGGCCTCTAATTCTTGAAGATCTAACTTACTTCCTGGAGCCAGGGAATATATTGGAACCTGAGCAGGGAATCAACTGAAACCGTCCTTCATTAGCTATTATAAAACAAAACTTCTCCAAGAGATTGATAAAAAAGCAGATCTTTGCCATCCATCTGGTCCCCCATATCCCTTTTGACAGGTGTCAGAACACACCCCACATGCTCAGTGAGTATTTTGAATGCACAGGTGGGCAATAGCCATCACACTGCCCCCATCTGAAGTTGATGACTGCAAGGAGTCTCATCACATTCTAAGGAAGCTGTCACACACCTCTTGCCCCACTGGAACCAGGTGAAAAAGCAGTCTTAGAAAGGGTAGACCAAGAGGCAAAAGAACAAGGACATTATCAGCTATACTCTAGCTTGGAAGGAAGTTGGATAGACACACACTTCTGCACAAGGAGCAGGACCCCCAGGCCTCCCCATTTCTGTGCCATCAGTGCCAAGAGCTTCTCCATCTACTGCCAGAAAGTTATTTCCAGAGTCAGCACCACTTGGGACAAAGCTGACTTCTTAGAGAGTGCAGAGAGTGGAGAAAGTGTGATTTTTCTCCAGCTGTGACTTATGATTTAATTTTTATTATATTTTGGGGCTTTTTTGGATTCCTGTGGGGTTTTTTGCTAACTTTTTATTTTGAAATATTTTCAAACTTACAGGACAGTTACACAAATAATAGAAATCCCATACAGAGAACAGCAACATATCTCAACCTGCCCTCCCTAGATACCCAAATCCACCAATTTTAAAATTTTTCTATATCTGCCATATCTGCATATTTGTCTTTCTATCTATCTATCTATCTATCTATCTATCTATCTATCTATCTATCTATCTATGTATCTATCTATCTATCTATCTACTACCTATCCATCAAACCACACATCTATTGATCTATTTATCAATTTTATGACCACTTGAGTGTAGATTGAATGCATCATGCTCCTTGAACTTAATACCACCATTTATATTTCTTCAAAACGAGGATATTCACCTATCACTATCTTAAATATCAAAAATTTAACATTGATATATAATTACAATCTATATTCAAGTTATTTCTTGTAGCCCAGTAATGTCCCTTTGAGACTTTCTCTTCCCTTGCTAGAACCCTATCCAGAACCATGTATTCCTTTAATTGTAATTTTCTCTTTAGTTGCTCTTTCTTTTTAATAATGGAAACATATATACAACATAAACTTTCCCATCTCAATTGCACAGAAGCATACCATTCAGTGGGATTAATCACATTCATGGTGTTTTGCTCCCCTCACCACCATCCATTATCAGAACTTTCCCTTAAACAGAAACCCTACACCCATTATGCATTAGCATCTCATTGCCCTTACCCTATGCACCTGGAACCTGTACTCTAAAGTCTGTCTCTGTGAGCTTGCATATTCTGCAATATTTTCCTTGTAGTTACCATAAGGCTTAAAGATAACATCTTAAAACTATAACAGTCTTCTTTGCTTTGATAATAATGTCAATGGTATAGACTATACTCCTTTGTCCCCCCAACTTTATATAATTATTGTCACAAATTACATCAATATGTCTTGTGAGTCCAAACCCACAGACTCATCATTATATTTTATGTATTTGCCTTTATAGACCCTGTGGAAAGTCCAAAGTATTTTTGTTACAAAACAAAAATAAAATAGTACTGGAATTTATATTTACCCATGTCATTACCCTCACCAGAGATTTAAATTTTTTCATGCAGCTTCTATCTATTGTCTGTTGTCCTACCCTTTCAACCTGCAAAAACATTTTAGCATGTATTATTGGACCAGTCTAGTGGTGACAACTTCCCTCAGCTTTTGTTTTTATTGGAATGTCTTAATCTCACCTTCATTTTGAAAGACAAAATGCTGGATATAGAATGGTTGGCTTTTGGTTTTTGCTTTTGGTACTTTAGTTTATCTTCCCACTGCCTTTTTGCTTCCATGGTTTCCAATGAGAAATCAGCACTTAATGATATTAAGGCTTCTTTGTATGTGACATATTGCATCTCTATTGAGGTTTTCAGAATTCTCTCTTTATCTTTGATGTTCAACAATTTGATTATAACATTCCATGCTGTTAGACTATCTGGATTTATCCTATTTGACATTTGTTGAGCATCTTGGATGTGTATATATTGATGTATTCATTAAATTTGGGAAGTTATCAGCCATTATTTCTTTTAATATTCTCTATGACCCTTTTTCTCTTTCTTTTCCTTCTGGGATTCCAAGAATTTGTATATTGGCATGATCGACATTGCCCCACATGTTTCTTAGGCTTTATTTAATTTTCTTCATTCTTTCTTCTTTCTGCCTCACAGATTGAATGATTTCAATAATCTTATCTTCATGTTCCCTGAATCTTCCTTTTGCCAATCTGCTTTTGAACCTTCTAGGGAATTTTTTATTTGTTTTTCAGTTTTGTTTGGCTCCTTTTCATTATTTCCTTCTTTTTATGGATATTCTTTTTGTGTTCATCTACTTTTTTTTCTGATTTCCCTTAGTTATTTGCCCATGTTTTCCTTTAGTTCACTGATCACATTTAGGATCATTTCTTAAAATCTTGTCTGGTATTTCCCAGGTCTGCTCCTCTTCATTGTTGGTTTCTAATGTTTTAATCTTCTCTTTTGCATGGGCCATTGCTTTTTGTTTCTTTGTATATTTTATAATCTTTTGTTGAAAATTGGACACTTTGATATTTCTATGTGTTATTTCTGGAATTTGAGCTCTGAACCATCTGTTTCTTAAGCTTTTATCCAGGTAGTGGTATGAAAGAGCTTTCCTTGAATGCCAGAAACTCACCTAAAAATAAATAAATAAGAAGGAAAAAAGTAAACACCTTCCCCAGTCTTTGCAGATTAGGCTGTGTGAGTGCTCTTTCTCAGGGTTTATTCAAATAATAAGTTTATAGAATAGCTCCATGCCAAAGCATAGGGCCTTGCCACTGTTTACTATGCATGTTTCTTGTCTTGGGCATGTATTTGGGCCCTAAGAATTTCCCATTTGCCCAGTTCCAAATGTTCCTTCTTCCCTAAGAAACAGTTTCCTCACAGTCCCATGCATTGTGTAGTATGTCCTACAGCAAGTAATCCCTTGCAACAGGCAGCAGGACTTAACTATTCTCCCATGGTGTTTTTGTTTTTGTTTCAACTTTTTTTTATTGTATAGTATAACATATATATAAGGCAAAGAAGTAAAAAAGCAATAGTTTTCAAAGCATTATTCAAAAAGCGGTTACAGGATAAATTTCAGAGTTAGTCATGGACTACCATATGATTGTTCCATAATTTTCCTTCTAGCTGCTCCAGAATATAAGAGGCTAGAGGGCTTAAATACTTCTTCATTGACTTACTTTTCCTTCTTTTTTTGACAACAATAATATATTTACAAAAAACTATAAACTTCAAAGCACAGCACCAAAATTAATTGCAGAACATATTTCAGACTTTGACATGGGTTACAATTTCACAATTTTTTTTTTACTTCTAGCTGCTCTAAAATATTGGAGACTAAAAGAGATATCAATTTAATGATTCAGCATTCATATTCATTTGTTAAGTCCTTCTATAACTCCACTATTACCTTTGATCTTTCCATACCTCTCTTTGGAGTTGTTTGGGCTATGACAATTCTAAATTTTTGATACTGGAAGGGTCTGTCACTATTATGGGGTAGAGAGATGGAACTATCTGATATTCTGGAGAGTCTGGGCCAGGTTACAGGACTTATCTGGAACAGGAATCCATCTGGAAGTTGTAGGTTTCTGGAAAGTTGTTCAAGTGCCTGGAACCCTTGTTGGAATCTCATATATTGCTCTAGGTGTTCTTTAGGATTGGGTGGAAGGGTCCTGGTTAGGGTTTGGTAGGTTATGATAGGTAGCAAGGTCTACCTGAAGCTTGCATAAGAGCAACCTCCAGAGTAGCCTCTTAACTCTATTTGAACTCTCTCTGCCACTGATACTTTATGAATTACACCTGTTTTCCCCTTTTTAGTCAGGATGTAATTGTTGATCTCATGGTGCCAGGGTTGGATTCATCACTGGGAGTCCTCTCCCATGTCGCCAAGGAGACTTTTACCCCTGGATGTCATGTCCCACGTAGGGGAAAGGGTAATGATTTCACTTGCAGAGTTGGGCTTAGAGAGACCGAGGCCACATCTGAGCAACAAAAGAGTTCCTCCAGAAGTAACTCTTAGGCATGACTATAGGTGGTCTAAGTTTCTCCACTACCTATATAAGCTTCACAAGAATAAGTCTCATGATCGAGGGCATGGCCTATTGATTTGAGTGTCCCTAAAATTTGACACAGTGTCAGGGATTCCCTAATGGTAAGGTTTAATGGTTCCATTGTCTTTCTCCCCTCCCTCAGGGAAGAAAGTATTTGCCAATACTTTTTGATTATCTCGTTAATATATCCTAGGATGTATCCAGGCATTGTAATAATCTATACAGGATTAAAGAACCTCTTTCTTATTCTGTGCTCCCTGTGTTTCAATTGTTCAAATGAGCTATTCAGATAGGTTGAATTAGATTATGCATTACAGAAAATTTTATTTCCAAACCAAATAAACATTTCTTCCATTGGTCTCAAAGAGTATGTGCCCCACAGTGTTTTGTAGCGAGTTCTGTGAGCTGCCATATACTTGCAGAGCAAGTTCTGGGACAACACATCCCTCAGGCCACCACCAGACAAATTGTACTGAAATACATGTCCCTGGATGTGCACAAGGTTTCCTTTGCTCCCTCCTCAATAGGACCAAGGATACATACGGTGATTCAGTGATGCGTAGGGAAGGAATCAGTCAGAGTGCCATGAGATCTTTTGTTTTTAAATATTTTTATTGAGAAATCTTCACACACATACAGTCCATACATAGTATGCAATCAGTCTCACAGTATCATCACATGGTTTGTATCCATCACAATGATCATTTTTAGAACACTTGCATCATTCCAGAAAAGAAAAAAGAAAAAGAAAAAAATTCATACATTCCGTACCTCTTCCCCCATTCATCGACCACAAGTATTTCAATCTACCCAATTTTTACTCTTTATCTTCACCCCATTATTTATTTATTTTTTTCCTTATTTTGTTACTCATCTGTCCATACCCTAGATTAAAGGAACATCAGACACAAGATTTTCACAATCACACAGTCACATTGTAAAAGTTATATCATAATACAATTGTCTTCAAGAATCAAGGCTACTGGAATGCAGCTCCATAGTTTCAGGTATTTCCCTCCAGCCACTCTAATACACCGTAAACTGAAAAACGATATCTATATAATGCATAAGGATAACCTCCAGGATAACTTCTTGACTTTGTTTGAAATCTCTCAGCCATTGACACTTTATTTTGTCTCATTTCTCTCTTCTCCCTTTTGGTCAAGAAGGTTTTCTCAATCCCATGATTCCAGGTCCTGGCTTATCCCAGGAGACACCATGAGATCTTATCACTTTTAAGTGGTTTTTTTTCTAGATTTGGCTCTCATCTTATTATTACAATACACTTTCTGAAGTCTTGAGAAAGATGTTTCTTTCCATTCTTGCTCGTTATTCAAAGCTTCAGACTGTATTAAACCTGATGGTATCCTTTGGTGGAGAGTTGAAAGGATGGTTTTGAAGCTAGAAGTCCAAAATCAAGGTATCAGTAAAGTGATGCCTCTTCCATGAAGACTGGCATTCTGAGTCTGGCTGCCATCCTAGTGGTTCTTTGGCTTGTATCCCTGCCTTGTTGTCATGTGACAATGTCCTCTCCTTTCTCTTCTGGGTTCTGATGACTTCTTCGAAGCCTGTGGTTTTGATGTTTTATTAATGGTCCTGCTTTCTCTTCTGAAGCAGTCAAAATTTTGTTTATCATTTGGTGATTGGCAGCTGAGACCAACAAGACAGGGAAGGGAGGAGCTTTGGCATACCTTGTGGAGAGGAGGTGGTGGCATGTGTGAGACCAACCTCTTCAGCCCTGGCTTCTGTCATGTCTGCATCCAACTAATAGTCATTCTAACCCCTTCCTGTAGACACAAAAACAGGCATGCAACCTTTCCAGATAAGGGCTGATGGTGGTCATCCTAGGATCCACTCTACCCAGCTCTGATCCATTCACCTCCACACAACCAGCAGCTATACCAGGACTCCAATCAGCAAGGAACTCATGCCCCTGTTTGCTTCAGTGCCCAGCCCTGCAGTTGGATGATACCAACCTTCTACTGACCCAGTCTGCACTAGGCCATTGGGTGGAAAGAGTTTGAGCTCCTGGGTCACAATTTGGTCTTTCCGCTATGTCAGCCTGAACCTAGCCCCCACTCAGCTCTGGCAGAAACTCATTCAAATACACAGGATCAATGGGTTATGATGTTTCCCTCCCTCTTTTTCTCCTCAAAGACTCCGAAATCTCCATTACTGCTTCCCCTCAACTGCACTGAGCTCCACCATTTCTGACCTAGTTCTATACTTGCTTTCAGCCTTCCTCCTTTCAAGTCCACTTCCTATAGCAGTCAGAGGGGTCTTCCAAAAATACTACTCTTACTTAGAGGTCCTTCACAGTTTCCCATTCAGCTCAGAATAAAATCCAAATTAAGAATAAAACCCATGTGTGCTCTGGTGCTTTCCCACCTCACTCTCCATGTCTCTGGACCCTAACCACACTGAATCCCTATTGCAAGCATACACCTGATAAATAGAAGAGGCTAAAGTATTAGTGGTGTGACAAATGAATGAAGGAGTGATTAGATTCTTTCCCGTGATTGTTTGAAAGTGGTATGACAGCAAATGAGAAGTAAACATAGTACCATAAATGCAGTATCTAAATTAATGCTTTCACCCCAATACCCATGTTCTCCATTTCCTCTCCCATCACCTCTGTGCACTTTGGTACTTGCTTCTCTTTGTATGAACACACAGCATATCATATTGGCTAACACCAGTACAGTTTGTCTTCTCTGCAATTCTACAGACAAGAGGCACTTTTTAGGGACTGCAATTTTTATATGACACTTTTCTGAGAGGTTACAGATATATTGCAAAACTTTCACACCATCCCTCTCTCATGGCTCAAAGATCCAAGAAATAAACTGTTATGCATGTATAGCTACTTACAAATACATTAAATAAATATGTCTATTTGCATTACAATTACCCCAGTTCTCCCTATAGATCTCTCTTGTGCATCCCATTACTTCATAAATGCCTTTATTTTAGTGGATGGGTGTTATGCTCCATGGTGAGGATGAGGGGAAGCCTGTTAACCATCACCCAGAATCTATTTTTATCTTTGCTCTTAATAATAGAGTCCTGAAATTATAGCTGACCAAAAAGCCATCAAAATTAAAAACTATATTTACAGGCCTTCCTTGGGTTATCTGTAGTCCTATGACTAAATTCTGGCTAAAGGGATCTGTGCAGCTTCTAGGATCGGTTCTTAAAGTGCATGTATTCCACCCCCTCATCCTTCCCTTTTTTCCTACTTTTTGTCTGGAATCATAAAGTAACATTTGGAATGGAGAACATTGACAATAAAACTGGATTCTCTGATCCTAGGCCACCAAAAGACTTTGAATTACCTACTTCTTTACCTTTAAATTGGAAAGTTCAATCTCAATTAAATCATCATTTTTTTGTCACAAATAAACCTAGTTTTCCCTAATACACTGTGTCATTCTGCACAATTTCTGGCATAGGTTGGCATCCAAGGTTGCTGGCTAGCTGCCATGCTTCATTGGTCAGAATGGTGTGAAAGGCAACCAACACCTTTGCCCAGTGCCATGTGCCTGCCATTTCCACTTTTTCACTGTGAGATCATTCCTTACACCTGTTCTCCACTATTAGGTGTGAAATCAAATGCATGGGCTTGACCACATCTACCCAACACTTGTTGCAGCTCCTCTCTTCTTCTCAGGAGCAAGAAATGTCCTGGGTGGTCAGGCACAAAGCATAGGCTGACATGACTGTCAAAACAGACCAAACACCCTCTGCACAGAGGTGGATGACACAGCCACACAGCAGCCTCCTGCCAGGGTTCTGCAACCTAAGGGAGGCCTTCCTAATAAAGACCTATGTGCTGGTTTGAAACTATTTTGTACCCAAGAAAAGTCATCTTCCTTTAATCCAATCTTGTGATGGAAGACCTACTGTTTGGTGAGAACTTTTGATTAGATTGTTACCATGGAGATGAGGCACCACCCATTGAAGGTGGGTCTTAATGTGCTTCCTGGAGTCCTTTAAGAGGGAAATATTTTGAAGAAAACACAGATGCTTGAAGGGTCAACACAAACACAGATGTTCAGAGATGCAGAAGGAAGGAGACACCAGAAGCTGGGAGAGCCATTTGAAACCAGAAGCCTGGAGAGAAGGACAGCAGACATCACCATGTGCCTTCTCATGTGACAGAGGAACCCCAGATGTGATCAGCCTTTCTTGAGTGAAGGTATACTCTTGTTGGTGCCTTCACTTGGACATCTTTATGGCCTTAGAACTATAAATTTGGTAACCTAATAAATCCCCTTTTGTAAAAGCAAACCTATTTCTGGTATAGTGTATTCTGGCACCTTTAGCAAACTGGAACAGCCTGCAAAATCTGAGCTATGAATCCTTCACTCTCAAAAGCAACCATTTAATTTAAAACAGGAGGAGCAGGGGAGTCAGAAGAATTGCCCTTCTCTTTCCTGCTTTTCAGGTCAGATGACAAACCAGTGCAAGAGCACATCCCTAAAGCATTTCTGTTTCCCCCCAAAACTTACCAAGCACCTCCATAAGGGTAGCCCTCAGGCTTTGGCCTTGGGGCATTTTGTACCACACAGCACAATAAAATATTGGGGCCTGTCTCCCTCCCCTTTCTTTTAGAGGTTCCCTTTTATCATAGTCAAAAATGCCTGAGTTCCTCCTTGCTTCTCCTGAACACAGTTCTGTCTATAAATGACCTCTGCAGAACTCTGGATTGATTTAACTTCCCTTATCTGTGTGATTAGCTCACACACAGAGCAGATACCTGTTGGTTACCAGCCCATTAAAGAGTCAAAGAATGCAGTTACAAGTTTTTTATCTCCAAAATGCACACAATGTCCTGCTGACATTGTTATTAATTTGTTAATGAACCTGTCCAATAGACAGATTCCCTATTCCTTTAGAAGGCAGGGTGGAGAATTGAACATTTCAAGGGATTTGAGCCTTGAGAGGCAAAGCTTGAAACTTTGGAAGTGCTCTGGAGGCTGATACACAAAGCTTGTGTTTATTTTGTGTTTTTATTCTCTTTTAATCTGCCATGGAAATAGCAGGTACACAGAGAGACAGGCAAGTAAATTAGGCTGGGAAAATTCAGTGTGTAATACAAGCAGACCCAGGCCCAAGCAGACTGGGGCATAGATACCAAGCACAGAAATTTTGAACAGTTTAATACACGCATTGGGTCTTACAGGGCCAATGCTCTCTCAGCTTTTTGTAATTGGCACATGGAGAGAAATTTCCTACATTTTCCTGGGGGAAATCCTTTACATTTTTCTTGTACATATCATGTTGTGTTTGGGTCTATTATAAATGCATGTGTTTTTTCTTCTCAGAAATGCAGAAAATTCCATGAAGGCCCACACATGTCAACACATACTTTAAGTGTGCAGTGGGTGTTGTGTATCAATAGTGTCCCAGCAGCGCATTGTGTAGTCAGGCTCCATGCATTGGAAATTTGCTGCTGCACCAAAGAGTTTGCTTCCTACTAAAGTTTTCCAGCTTTCCAAGTGGAATTTCTGGGCCATTTCACTGGGTGCAGAGCTGAGCTGGGTCACAGATTAACCAGCGGTAACTATAGGAGGAGAATGGATGAGCCACAAGGAGCTGACCTTTGATTGCTGCCTGTCACTACCTTCTGTTAAACATCTGAAATGGAAATGGGAAAAAGGTAGTGAAAGGAATGATTCCCATCAAAACCAGAACACCATCTCAGAAGACAGCCAAGATTGGATTCAGGATATTGTTTCCCTAGAGCAGCAGATGCTGCAAGGTGCTGCCCAGATCCCCCTTCAGGACAAGGTTTCAAGGTCTGCGCCCACCTGGCACTGCCTTCAGAGGCAGGGGGCAAAATTACCCAAGGTCACCTGCTTTACAGAGGCAAAAGTCCACACCCATGGACCCAGCAGTGATCACAAAGATCTCTCTCCCTCTCCTCATTTGGAGACCTTCTTGGCTCGGCATCCCGCCCCCACCCTCCCCAATACACAAAGAATTGACTGAAGCCTTGGGTAAAAATGCTACAAAATGCATCCTTTCCTTTCCTGATCATGAACCCTTCACTCATTGTATGTTCAGTAACTTTCTGCACAAATTCTCCACCTGAAACTCTTTTACACCACATTCAACCTAAGATATCTGGTAATAAGAATGATCTGTGCATAACAACACCTAGTGATGGAGTTGCAGGAAGAAAATGTGGCCAAATTTTTACATTGCTAAGGACATTGGTGTGTTTTATGTAGAGCTATGGATTGATCACTATTTGGGCATCTAAGGAAAAAGTTCTGGTTATTTAACCAAAGTCTGCATGTATGGAAGCTCCCAGGGGCTTAAAAGCATTCTTTGGTGCCGTATTATCTAACAAAGACTGATGACTTTGGTTATAATTTATTTATTCTTTATCTTCACAAGAAAAATGTATTTTGGTTTGGCCGTATGAAGTCATACTCCCTGATTTCAAGGAACTTCAAGTCTTGTAAATAGGAAGACATAAATGGCTTGCTTGTCAATATGAAATGATGTACATTTGGAAAGCTGGAAAATGTGAAGAATAATATAATTTAGAATAAAAAAAGGTTCTCATGGTTTGCCCAACTCAAATAAGTTAATATCAGTAGGAACACATTGTGTACCTCTGGTTCCTGAGTTCCTAAACTCAATTGTATTGATGCAACATTGGTGAACTTGGCTTTAAAAAGTTCAAAGAACCCAGGTGATTTAATTCACTGGCAGTAGAATATTTGGAATAAGGGATGTGACAATCCTCTCTGTTCTACACCAGTTAGGCAACATAAAGAACTTTCTTCATACTGTTCTGGACGTGAGCCTTAGAATGGGAGACATTCAGAGGAGAGTGCCCAGAATGTTAAAAGATGCAGAAAGTCATTTATTTGAGGGACAGTTCTAAAATCACATTTGTCACTAATCCGTTTTCATATCCTACAATTTAAAACCAAAGACCTTCTCACAGTCCTGTTGCTACTTTAGTGGGTTTGCATACATTGTCCCAGTGGTCCTTTCTGCCCTTAGCATCTGGAATAGTCCTGTTCACTCTTCAAGGAATGGCTTCAAAGTCACCTTCTCAGTGATGCCAACTCCCTGCAGCCATTCCCTCCTCCTATTCTTACTGCTGTCATGGCCTTCCCCCCCCCTCATTTTTGTCATCTACACAATGACTGCCAGAGTACTGTACTTTTGTAGTGTCTGATATACAGAAAGAGTTCAATAGCTATTTGATAAATGAATGAGAGGCATGAACGAAAGTAGATGAACAAATGAATAAACAATTTCTAAATGCAAGAGGAAGCAGTTTGCTAGTGAGCAGACTTTTAAGAGATGGAAACATCTCCAAATATTTAAAGAGTTACTAAAGTATCTTTGTAACACAATAAAGAAATATAGAGTGGATCATAGTTTAATAGAGTGAAACTGTAATTAACTTAATAACTGCAACCAAAAGTTTCTGATTAATGAAATCATGACAAATCTGGAAAGAAGTCTCTGGAAATGTCTCTAGGACTCTGTCTTTAGCCTTGTTCTATTCAATATTTTTATCAGTGTCTTGAATGAAGATATGACGTCATACTTGTCAAAATTTATGGATGACATGAAGCCAGTTGGAATAATAAATGAATTGGAAGACAAAAACAGGATCCAAAAATATCTCAGGAGGCTAGAATTTACTAAGTTGATATTAAAGAGAGAAAAATAGAAAGCCATGCAATCAGATCCCCAAACAACTGTAAAATATGTGAAAGCTAAAGGTAAGCAGCAGGTTTTGTCAAAGTCCATAGGGAATTGGGTTTTGTGTAAATTCATAATGAGTTCACATTGTGAATCAACTTAAAGCCTGAAAGTTAAGGCAGATGTAGGAAGCATGATTGGTAGTGGGTATCTGGGCATTTTTTAAGAAGGATACAGGTAACCTCCCTCAGGTCTTGTTCAGAAAAGAGCAACCAAATTTGGTAAGAATTTGTCAAAATATGTTGTTTAAGGAAATCGGAGTCCAGGCAGACTAGATACGGGGTAAAGAACATTTAATAGAGGTTTTATTGCTAAATTAAAAACAACTGAAAGATTTGCATCTGGAAAGCAGGATCATGTACCTCCTGTAGATTCTAAGTAGCAAAATGATGCTTAATGGTAGTAGGCATAGGGAAACTGACTTCAACTTCATAGAAGGAGGAATTGTATGTCACAGCTGTGCAATAATTGTGTAACCATCATAGTAAGATCACTAGACACTCGGGGTGTTGGGACTGCAGCTCCATGAATAGCCAGCAGGTACACACTTGGGTACATTTATAAATTTCATGTGTAATTAGAGTGGATGACACTTAGATTCCTAAGAGCCTGTGCATTTACCCGAAGGAGCTATGCTATAGATCTCCAGAAGGCCCAACTGGGGTTTATTTAAAGAAAAACTTTCTAAAATTTAAAGGTATTTAAAAATGGAATAAACAGTAATTTGTTTTCCCCTCCAGAGATATTATAATGGGGGTCCTTGTATTTCATAAGAAATTAGGCTAGATGATCTTTAAAATCCCTTCAATATCCAGAATTCTGAAATAAAGTAGAAAGAATTTGGGCATTCAGCAGGTGTTTTTTCTTCTCCTAGTTGTGACCAAAAAATGGCAATTCATTTAGCCATTCTTAGCTCACTCTTTGTGTGCTCATCTGCAAATTGGGGCTGGTATTTCTTCTCCCAATATGGAAAGGTTATCAAAAAGATCAAATAAAATAGTATGCATGGCAAACTTCTAGAAAAACTGATTGAGTAAATTATGAGGTGAATGTGTTCTTGTCATCACTGTCATTGCTCCTGCATCCATCTGCAGCCCTCCATCACATCCATTCTCCTTTAAGGAACCATAATTTATTGCTGGCTGGTTGGGAAAGTACCTGCTTCCAGGCTTTTTCACACTGTTTCTATTGGTCTAGAGCAGGGTAGATAATTTTTTATGTAAATAGTTTAGGTTTTATGGGTGGTATGACCTCTGCTGCCACTATTTAGTTGCCATCATAACACAAAAGCAGTGAGAGACAATATGAAACAAATGGATATGACTGTGTTCCAATAAAATGTTATTTACAAAAACAGGTGACTGGCTGGATTGGCTCACAGCATACGATTTGCTGAATCTTGGTGTAGACAAGTGACACTCTACAGGGGGAATACTTGTCTACCCCACAGAGGATGTTAGGTGATGTCTGAAGACATTTTTGATTGTCACAGTGCAGGGATAATTCTTCTGGTATTTTCAGTATAGGAAGCAGGGATGCTGCTAAACATCCTACAATGAACAGGACAGCCCCCTGCCACAAATAATTACCCAGCTCAAAATGTCATTGTACCAAGGTTGAGAAGTCTACATCCAGACAAAGGAAAGCCCCCTTTGTGCTTACTCAAAGTCCTGAGCAGCAAACTCCACACCCTGCTTGACTTTGGGGGTCCAAACTACACAGAACCTTTGAGGATTTTGGTTTGGAGGTTCTTGGAAAATAGAGGGGGAAACTATGAATCTCTGTAAATTCAGATCATTTGCAAAACTATTAAATGTAACCTCACAGAAGGACTTGTTTTCTTTAATAATGGCATGAGTTGCACTAGCAGAAACTCAACCTATACAATAAATTAGCTAAATTAAAAACAAAGGTAGGTCAATGGCAGAATTCTCCCCTGCCATTCAGGAGATCCCAGCTCAATACCGAGCCCATGCACTTCCCCAAAACAAACAAATGAAAATTCAACAAATGGTGCTTCAATAACAGGATACTCACATGGAGAAAGAATGAAATCTGACTGCCACTATACAGCATACAAAAAAAGGTAGAATTAAGATGTACTACTAATTCTAGAACTGGGTTTCCTGGCTAAGACCACTTGGCTTCCTCACACTGTAGGCTGTGCTCCCTAGAGAGAAAGGCAGCTCATCTTTGCAAGATAAAACCTCCCTTGGATCTTAAAAATACAAGAATGTTTTCTTTTTTTTTTCATGATCAAAGCACTTTTTGGTTAGTGTACAATATCTCAAAAATGAAACATTTAAAATACTGGAATGATTGGGAAAAACCAGTTTAAACAACGTACATGTTTAATTTATGTCAGCCTCACAAGAAAGCCAAATTTAATTAAGGGGAAACTCAGGACAGCATATCATATTTAAGTACTCTAACAAAGGTTTATTTAAATATTTTCTTTGAAGATGAAATATTTTAGGATGATAAAGATGATTATTCATTTTAAGTGTAATGGTCCACTTGACAGAAGGAATTAAAATGTAAGGATAATTTCTAATAAAAATTAAAAATTTAACTTCTTTTCTACCACCCTACTTTGCAATAAATTTTTAAAGGGAAATGGCCAAAATTGCCCCTTGTTCTGCCTTCACAGCTCCAAACTCACAGTGTATTGAGCCAGTATTCTTCAATGTTGCTTATAGCTAAGGGAAGAAGAGCCCTGTATCCTACTGGAAATTCAAGGTGGTATTCATACCTGTAGCAGGTGATGAATTGGTCTAGGACAAGTGTCAGAAAAACTCAATGCTATATTCAATTCCAATTCTGGCCTGTTAGGCTGCAAGTTTTTCTTTGCCTGTTGCTTTTTCTATCTCAAGATCGTTATTCCATCATGACCCCTTTCCCATGATGGAAGGGTGGGGCTGTACTAAAGGACTGCTTTATTAATACCGCCATCCATTGACCAGCAAAATCTCAAAGGCTGCTGCCCAGAGCTGTATTTACTTGCAGGAAAAGGTTCATTGTTATTCTCTATGTTGCATAGAATATACTGATACTTAGCCATGAATGGAGGTACATGCTCTGGCTCTGGCTCTTGGAGCACAAGGCTCAGCTGGATGAGACTTCCATTTGCATGGATGCAATATGAGGTCTGGCAGGAGAAGGGGAAATAAGGAGTACATGATTTTAAGCTGAGTTGAACAGAGGTATTTCCTATGCCAGCCATTTTGAATATTGGTCATGGCCAGTTTATCTAATCTAAATTTTTAACCTGCTTCCTCTTTTCCAGCTCACTTCTGTTGCCTTAGTTCCAGTGTCACATTCTTCTCATAAGAGAACTCTTGCATAAACATTCCCACAGCATTTTGGTGTATTCACCCAATGGAATAATATACAACCATCATTATAGCTATAGGGAGCATATGGGGTGAAATTTAGCAATACAATTACAAATATAAAAGATTACAAACAGCATGATGCCATTTTCTAAGTTAAAAAACAAACAAACAAGCATGCAATTAAGAAATGCATGAGTGTGACAAAATAAGATAAATGGGTGATAGATGATAGATCGATAGGAAACAGGACGATAGGGGAGGATACACATGGGTAGATGTAGTTGTCAACGTCTGGCTTCTGTCAGGGGCAGTCTTCAAGAGTATGCGTTATATTGGAAGGAAGGGAGGGAGGGAGGGAGGGAGGGAGGGAGGGAGGGAGGGAGAGAAGGATGAAGGAAGGATGGAAGGGAGAGAAGACAAACCACACACTTAATCTTGAGAGTATGATATGAACCCATAATTATAATTAACCCAATTTTGTGTGCTTGAGTTCCAAGTAGTAACAAAACACTGACTAATCACTCTTCTGTTTGCCAATTTATAGGACTCCCTATCACAGATGATTCCAGTCCCTTTGGCATGACATGAAAAATTCTGCCACAGCCTGACAGCCACCTAACTTTCCAACATCATTTCTAATTCTTGCCCATGTATGATAAGCTCCAGCTGCAACTGACTCTTCTCATCTTTCCCAATCACGACAAAGTGCATTTAGAAAACTCTACCTCTTGCTGCATCCTACCCACTTCTCTCCCTACAAATCCTCATGCAGCCTCCAAGATCCAGCCCAAATGTGACCTTCTCTTAAAAACGTTGCAGTATATTTCCAGTATACCAAGCAAGAACAAGTCTCCCACCAATTTCCATAGTTCTTTATGCCTATCCCTTCAATAAATGCCTAATGCAGAATGTTTGAATTGCTTGTGCATTGCTGGGTTTCTCTGGGATGATATTATCCTGGAGGGCAGGGCAATGTTTTCTTCATTCTTTCTTCCCTCAGTGTGGTAGTTTTATATTGCTATGCAGCAAATTACCACCAATTTTTAGCAGCTTAAAACAGTATATTATCTCACATTCTCTTAATCAGAAGTCTGGGTGGGCTCAGCAGGTTCTCTGCTTGGGGTCTGTCAAAGTTGAAATCAAGGTGTCAGCCATCCTGGTCTCTTATCCAGAGCCTTTGGGGAAGAATCCATTTCCATGCTCATTTAGGTTTTTCTTTGCTTTCTTTTCCTTTGTTTTCCTTTCCTGAGGCCCTTGATACCTTATTGGCTTTTTAGCTGCCACCAATGGGCAACTCTCAGCTCCAAAATGTTACCTGCATTCCTTGGAATTGTCCCTCCATCTTCCAAGCCATCCAACATCCAATAAGTTCCCCTGATGATTTGAATCACCTGACTTCTCTCTCTCTGCTACCAGCTGGAGAAAATTTTCTGCTTTCCTGTGATTGCAATGTTCCCACCTAGGTAATCCAAGATCTTCCTATTTTGAGGTCAGCTGTGCTGCACAACTTAATCTAATCAAGACACCAGTCTCCACTGCAGTGAGTAAAATGGAGAGAGGGGAGAAAAAAAGAAGTATCCAATGCTTCTTTCAACACCTCACATTAATCCCACACAACTACACACGAGCATCCTCACATACTGTCACACCCAAACTAGCACTCTGGGAATCACAGACCCTACCCTATTCTGTTCCTTCATAACTGGTCTTATGTTCTTGGTCCATGGAGATATTGGAGAAATATCCTAAGAAAAGATAGCAACGTTA
Source organism: Tamandua tetradactyla (assembly GCF_023851605.1). Lineage (NCBI taxonomy): Eukaryota > Metazoa > Chordata > Mammalia > Pilosa > Myrmecophagidae > Tamandua > Tamandua tetradactyla. The sequence continues at coordinate 24,439 of NW_027518288.1, forward strand.
ATCTTGATTATTTTTGTCCAAGGGAGACCACAGAGCCCCTTACAACAGAATCACCAGAGGTGCTTGCTAAAGTGCAGAGGCCTGGGCCCCACTTCAAATCAATGCCTGACCATATGCATTTTTAGTGTGCTTCCTAGATGATTCTTATGTGATGTAATATTTGAAAACCCATTAGCCTATACTCTTTTTTTCTTTAGATGGTACCTTTTAACTTTAACTCGTATTTATGATATCAATCAATGTTCAATTGGGCACTCAATGCCAAACTTTCTCTATACCTGAATTCCAGCAGATAGCTGACAGTATTGCCATTTGATGGAGATGAAAAATAAGTGAACACACACTCTGGGAGAAACCAATGGCCATCAATTGGCCAGGAGTCATTTTGAATGAATCTTCCAGTTTTGCAGAAGCAGAAGGACTGATTCAAAGAAACATTGGCTTCCTTAGTCATAGATGGTGTACATTTTTGCCTTCCAAGCATCTGTCTGTAAGGTCAGACTCCCAGTACAGGCTCTAGGAGAATGTGTAGGATGCCTGACTACTGTAGCCATGACAAGAAAGTAGTACCAGGTAGGAGACTAGCAGTCAGCTCAAGAGGTGGGGTCTCTCTACTTCCGCTGTTCATTTGGTTAAAGTAAGCACTCTCTTATTTAATGATCTATTATTTTTTGGTTTTGAGAAAGGAAAAGAAAAAGAAAAGAAGAAGAAAACTCATCTGATCTGAAAGGGAAAGAATAGACCCAATATGGACTAAATAGAGAAATTTATGGGGCTAAAAGTAGGTACAGGAAATAAAACAGGGAGAAGAAATTTGAATGTATATGTATGCGTGCATATAATTTCCCTTTCTTCCTTTCTTTTCTCTTTCTTTCAATGTTCAATTGGGTGCTCAATGTCTCTCTCTCTCTCTCTCTCTCTCTCTCTCTCTCTTTCTCTTTCCTCCCTCTTCCTTTCTTCTCTTCTCCTGTCATCTCCTCTCTTCAGAAATGGCCAGCCATGGCAGGCAAAGCACAGCCAGAGACACTATCACCAACTTCCAAAATAGATGCCAATTCAGGCCTGTCTTTTTGTAGGTCATGGAAATCTGACTCTCTTTTAAAACCATATTACCAGTAAGAAGGAGAATAGTCATGAATTATGCTCCAAGCTACATTTATAGGTCAAAATGTCCATTGCACCAGCCTTCGAGAAGTTATACAGTATAGTGAGTTCCAACAGGGCTTATACTTGGAAGCAGTCTCATTCTGATCTCAGAGGGCAGAAGAGGCCAGTAGACACATTGCATTGCCTCACAGCCAGTATTCTGTGAAGTGCAATCATGTCATCCCCCAACAACATGCCTCCAGATGACCATAGCTGATGTGGCTGCATCAGGTCACCTCTCAAATGAGAACCAGAAAAACCAAAGCTCCCTCAGGTTACACAGAAAATTTAGAGAAACTGCCTTTTCCTGCCATTCCAGTTTATTGAGTGAATGTGAGCAGAGTTCCAAATCCCCTGAGTTCACCTAAAGTTCTTGAATTTGCAGGGCTTTGTTCTCAAAGAGGATATATTGTGGGTGATTGTGATCTCTGCATGCTGGTGAGATAAAAAAGGCCAGAGTAGACCATAATTCTTGTTTCCTGAACCCATGGTATCTGACCTGTGCACTGTGGCTTTGCTAGTCTTTTGAAAGACCAGGCTAAGAGGAACCCAAGTAATGAACTCCCATTTATGAGATATTATGACTCAAAACTGCCAAACAAACTGTTCCAGATGTCACCAGAACTTCACATACTCCATCAAATGTGAGAAGTTTCATGACCTTTGGCAATTTGAGAAGAAACTGTAAGTCTTGAACAATGTTTGGGTGGGAATGAGGGTTTAGTTCAGCCCAAGTGTTGCTTCATAAACATTTCTTACAGTGAGCAGGACTGAGTGGGATCTGCCCACTCTTTCTCCATGCCTCTCCATCTAGACACCACTTGATATTTGAATTTAAATGTTAATTAAGTGCAGCTGGCAGACAGAAAGGCCACAAACAATTATCATGTCATCTTGCCCATTTCAACCTATTCTTAATTATGTTCATTGGGTTGAGGAAGGAGAAATTTGAGCCAAGTTTTAGAGAAAGGGATCTATTTTGTTTTGAATGGACAGATCTGTCCTCCTATACCACAGCACTCATCTTTATCATTCCCTGGCTCATTTGTCACAGGAAAGGGGCAAGAGGCATGCTAGGGACAAGTTTCTTTCTTGAAGTATACTGGGGAGCAATCCCTGGGTGTCCTCCTGGGGTCGGAGTGAAAGTTATACCATCAAGGGCTTATTTCAGGAATTTTTTGGATATGAAGATCAACCATTGGTTGCTCAATGTCATTACCTGGAATCACTCTCCAAGGACATCCTCCAAAGACCCACTGACCCACCAACCCATTGAGTGCCCTCTGAGTGCACCACCAGCATGCAAACAGGCAGGGACACATGTGTGTTCTCCCCGATGCATACATGTACACATGCTGGACCCTTTGTCATAATTAACTATTTAAAATTCTACTGCTGTTAATCGAAGCAGCAAGGGCTGTGTTCTCATTATGGAGGATCAATTCTTGTTGAATATTCACCTCCAAGGGAGGCTGCGGTCAGAATGAGTTGATGGTTTCTGTCTGGCCCACCACAGCTAATGAGTGGCTGCTGCTATTGTAGTACAGTCACTTGCCTGTAATCAGTCAAAATAACAAGCAGTAGCTCCTTGCAGGGATGCTGGGTAGTCTACATAAATATACATAGGAAGACAGTTTCAAATACGGCCTGCACATCTCAATGAGCCAGGCCTGACATTTGGACTTCCCTAAATTGAAAATGGATTGTGAACCCAACTCAAGAGTTTTGGATAGCAGGAGTATGCCCTTCCTCTGCCATCTATCTTTCCTGCCCCTTCATCCACAAACATCTTGTATGCCTATCTGGTCAAGCCCACCTTAAACCCTTTGATGACCTCTTACCCAAACCTGTCATCATTAGGAAGTCTACTTCAAGATCATCCCACTGAAAGTCTGCTGGGAAATGAATTTGAATGATGTGCACCCTTTGTGTGTATTTGGAGAGTGGGGTGGGCATTGGCTATCAGTGGCCCAAGAAGCATCTGAGGTCATGGTTTTGTCTATCCTGAGTTGTCTGCATTGTGGAACAAGCAGGCAGCTGGAGATATACCTTCCTCCCCTTTCCTTTTCTGGGAGCTAAGGGTTAATGAAGACAAGGGCAAAGGCAGTTTTCAAGATGTTTGAAGATAAGCCAACTTCTGAATCTCTTGGCTGGCACCTGGGAATTGTTGGGATAAAATTAAACAAAAACTCCATGACCAAAAAGTGACTTAATGGTATGGAGAAATGATACTCATTTTTTAAGATTTAGGTGAATGCACAAGAACAAAAGATCCCATTAGGAAATTTTTTTTCCTCCCTCTCTATTCTTTTTCTATTTCTTAGGTAAAAATTTGGCATTAGCTGCCTGCACAAAGAAGGGATTTTGATCTTTTTCTTTCTTCCAACCCCAGTTAGCAGGCATGGACTCTTGTACAGATCAATCTAACAGATAGATGCACATGACATCATAGGATATTTAATTTAAGATACAAATGCATCCTTGCTTATTTGTTGAGGTTTCCATTTCTATATTCACCAAAGGATTCATCCACTCCTTACTCAATTCCTTCAGTCATTCAGCAGACATTTATCAAGCACTGAATTAAGCACTGGGAATGTCTGATCCTCCTGGGGTTCACAGTCTAGTAAGCGTATAAGTATGTGACAATGAATGAATGCAGTGAAGTATAGAGGTCATTGGCTTCTGAGACTGAAATATTTTTCCCAAAAATTTTAGATCAGAATAATGTTTTAGAAATTTTTGTAACTTCAGAGAGAAAAGAGACTTTAAAAAAATCTCAAAAATTAAAAAGAATATTCCAAAGGAGCAGCCCTCAGTACTTGCTTCTATTTAAGAAGACCTGTTGTCCAGGCTTCCATATCTATAACACATCCTGGTTCATGAGCTGAGGACTCAAATATCTTGTGTGGTCCATGCCATCCTAACTGACTCAACAGCAATTAGGTTTGTGCATCTGTATCAGAAGGAGGTTAGTGAAGTCAGAAGGGAGTACATAGTTCTCTCCTTTTACCACTTACAGAAAAGGGACACCCCTGCCCACTTAAAAGTATGAGGCACATGTCATTGTAGAAAAAGTGATGATAAGTGGATGTCATTTCCAATCCTGCATCTCATATACAAGGCTCAGGGCAGTGAAGAAATGGGAAATGGCAGCTGGTGCCACTCAGCATTCCAGCTCACCCGTCCTTTGATCCTTCAGCCATTAGGAAAGGTAATTAAGCCAGTGTCTTGCTCACACAGCCAATATTGAACTGGTTGAAAATTATCTGCACTCAGTGATCACAACAAAAGAGCCCACCCTGAATTGACATCAAGGGACATTTAAGCATCCACTTGCCCATGAAAGGACATGTGTTGGGCCTGTGCTAGAGGAAAAGGCAGACCAATGCTCACACTTTAAGAGTTTGCCTTCTAAGCACAAGCAGCGATCTAAATATTCATGTACAGGCTAAACCACAGTGAAGTAAAACCACTAAACTGAGTCATAAATGAGAGAAAGATATTAACATCCTATATTGAGTCGATGGGTTGCTTGGGGGTTGGAAGGATCTGAGTTGTAAATTAGAAAGAGGTCCTGAGAGATTCATCATGTGAGTTCCTTGTATGGATTGAGAGGTGCTGGAAATTTCCTTGCTGATCACTCTCCACAAGCTTTACTGGAGAAGGTAGAATTTTGGGACATGTCCACATAATGAAGAAAATGATGAAATTCAATAAATCCTTGAAGAAAATACCTATAAGTCCCAATGTCAAACTCCTTTGAAGGGAAACTTTGGATGAACTCAACAGTCATTCCTACTCACTTTTCCCACTGTTTTGTTAAAAATTATCATTTTGCTTTTTAAGCAAATGACATGTTTTTGAATATTTGTTATGCACTACCCACCAAAGTGGTAGGAAAAGATTCAGATAAAAATTAATCATGGAGTATTCAAAGCAGAATCTCCAAATTTTGGACAAGGCCCTGACTTTGCCTGTGGGTTAAGAGCAGTGCTTCTAAGAGCCAAAATCAGTGAGTACTACATGGCATGCACTACAAGAAGCCCTAGGAGATAGGTTCTATTAGGACTGTCTTTTCACAGTTGAGGAAACTAAGGCAGAGAGGTTAAGCCAGTTGCCCAAGGTCACACAATCAGTTAGTGACAATATAGCAAACTTCCTCTTTAAGGTTTACCTATTAAACTTGGGCAATCATGATGCCATAGTTGCCTCTTTGCAAATAAGAGAGATGGGAACAGAAGCTTTGAAGAGGAAGTGTGTGTCTGCATTGAGCCTCATAACACAACAGGGTATGCTGTCATTGCTTGATGTGCCCATGGAAGACAAGCAGGCTTATATTTGTATGAACATCACAGCCCATCAGCCTTTTCTAGCTGTGTCCTTCCTGGTTTAAGGAGGGGTGGGTGACCATTAAACATTGTTCTTAGATGGATGAGCTCTCTGAGATTCCCTGCTAGTTTGCAGCCCTGGCCTCATGCAGTGGTTGGGAAATTCGGCACTGTTAACAGTTACAGTATCTGTGCTCCATGTTGACAAGTGTTAGGTCAAAGAGCTCATCCCCACTCCAATCTAGGCACCTGTAATCATCTCCTTGAAATTGCTTTGGCTGGTTGTTGACTTCCTTCTGGAGCCCTGAGCCACCCCTGCACTGAGCAGGGTGGCTAGACAGCTCTTGGGTTTCACCTCTGATGTAGATGATGGATTTTTCCATACAGCATTATTATATCTGCAAAGCACTTCATGAGGCTTGAGGATTAAAGGAGTTATAAATGAAAGATATTATTATTAATAAGAATGTAGATGAACAAAGGGAAAATGTACTTGCCCTTACTATCCATCACCTTACCGCACTTCACCTAAAGACTGTGATCTGCCAGAGCCTTGAAGAAAGCCTATTTGTAGAAATCAATAACTGTTTTAAAAAATAGACCAAGGCTCCACTGGAGCTGACTACTCAGGGGTTTCTCATAACTCTGTGCAACAGTCAATATTAGCCATCACTCCCTCAAATAAAGGTAGAATTCAAATTTAGTTAAGACTAGTTTTGTATGCTAATTTATCAACTGATTATTAAATATATTTACTTAGGATTTTGAAAAATAGGCTGTAAGGAGGAAAAAGAAAAAGGAATGCCTGCATGATGTGAGCTTTGAGGCTAACTCACTGTGATGGAGTCACATGAGTTTGGTTCTTCTGGTTTTATAAAATTAACACTTTGGAGAATTGAGTTCAATTTTGTGGGTGGCAGGAAGCATTTCCATTCTATCCATCATCAGATGAAAGAAGAACAATGGTCCCCAAGTCAGCCGTGATCAAGCACCTACTTTGTGCAGAGGCACAGAGTTAATTGCTGTGTGGAACATGGGTATCTTCAGGTATCACAAAGGAAGCAGTAGACTGCTCTGCTCCCTGAGCTCATTATGGTCCATGGGGAAACTAAGATAAATATATAAGCATGTCACAGATGCATGCACATGTCAGCAGGGACGTGCTATACTGCTTGAGAGGGCACACAAAGCAGGAAGGAGAGGGAGAGTTGCTGGATGGACTTCAGCCAATTAGGGGTGGGAGAAAGGTAGGAGAGAGTTACCAGAGAAAGTGGATTGAGAAGTTTTTATAGAAGCTAGGAGAGTGCTTTGGGAAGGAAACATTTTGCAAAAGGTGAATCAGACTATATGCCCCTTGGGCTTATGCTTTAACATGGGAGACTTCTGGGGAGGGGTAAAATATGGAAGAACTATAAGTAGAGCACATATGTCATGCAAAGGAGTAGCCATTCACCTGGCAGTGTGGCTTAAATTTCAGTTAGAAAGTTGTACTGTTCAAGAAATGCTATTTACTTGCTATAATGTACTCTTAGCACATAATTCAGGTACAACAAAGAGCTACATGTGGATCTTTGCACTGTGAATTTTTATTTTATTTTTTATTTTTTTCCCTTTTTTTTATTAATTAAAAAAAGAATTAACAAAACAATTAGAAATCATTCCAATCTACATGTACAATCAGTAATTCTTAATAACATCACATAGTTGCATATTCATCATTTCTTAGTACATTTGCATCGATTTAGAAAAAGAAATAAAAAGACAACAGAATAAGAATTAAAACAATAATAGAAAGAAAAAAAACAAAAAAAACAAAAACAAAAAACCTATACCTCACATGCAGCTTCATTCAGTGTTTTAACATAATTGCATTACAATTGGGTAGTATTGTGCTGTCCATTTCTGAGTTTTTATATCCAGTCCCGTTGTACATTCTGTATCCCTTCATCTCCAATTATCCCTTCTCTTTTTTTTTTTTTTTAATTAACGGAAAAAAAGAAATTAACCCAACATTTAGAGATCATACCATTCTACACATGCAATCATTAATTCTTAACATCATCACATAGATGCATGATCATCATTTCTTAGTACATTTCCATTGGTTTAGAAGAACTAGCAACATAACCGAAAAAGATATAGAATGTTAATATAGAGAAAAAAATAAAAGTAATAATAGTAAAATCAAAACAAAACAAAACAAAACAAAACAAAAACCTATAGCTCAGATGCAGCTTCATTCAGTGTTTTAACATGATTACTTTACAATTAGGTATTACTGTGCTGTCCATTTTTGAGTTTTTGTATCTAGTCCTGTTGCACAGACTGTATCCCTTCAGCTTCAATTACCCATTGTCTTACCCTGTTTCTACCTCCTGCTGAACTCTGTTACCAATGACATATTTCAAGTTTATTCTCGAATGTCCATTCACATCAGTGGGACCATACAGTATTTGTCCTTTAGTTTTTGGCTGGATTCACTCAGCATAATATTCTCTAGGTCCATCCATGTTATTACATGGTTCATAAGTTTATCTTGTCTTAAAGCTGCATAATATTCCATCGTATGTATATACCACAGTTTGTTTAGCCACTCTTCTGTTGATGGAGATTTTGGCTGTTTCCATCTCTTTGCAATTGTAAATAATGCTGCTATAAACATTGGTGTGCAAATGTCCATTTGTGTCTTTGCCCTTAAGTCCTTTGAGTAGATACCTAGCAATGGTATTGCTGGGTCGTATGGCAATTCTATATTCAGCTTTTTGAGGAACCGCCAAACTGCCTTCCACAGTGGTTGCACCCTTTGACATTCCCACCAACAGTGGATAAGTGTGCCTCTTTCTCCGCATCCTCTCCAGCACTTGTCATTTTCTGTTTTGTTGATAATGGCCATTCTGGTGGGTGTGAGGTGATATCTCATTGTGGTTTTGATTTGCATTTCTCTAATGGCCAGGGACATTGAGCATCTCTTCATGTGCCTCTTGGCCATCCGTATTTCCTCTTCTGAGAGGTGTCTGTTCAAGTCTTTTTCCCAATTTGTAATTGGGTTGGCTGTCTTTTTGTTGTTGAGATGAACAATCTCTTTATAAATTCTGGATACTAGACCTTTATCTGATATATCATTTCCAAATATTGTCTCCCATTGTGAAGGCTGTCTTTCTACTTTCTTGATGAAGTTCTTTGATGCACAAAAGTGTTTAATTTTGAGGAGTTCCCATTTATTTATTTCCTTCTTCAGTGCTCTTGCTTTAGGTTTAAGGTCCATAAAACCGCCTCCAGTTGTAAGATCCATAAGATATCTCCCAACATTTTCCTCTAACTGTTTTATGGTCTTAGACCTAATGTTTAGATCTTTGATCCATTTTGAGTTAACTTTTGTATAGGGTGTGAGAGATGGGTCTTCTTTCATTCTTTTGCATATGGATATCCAGTTCTCTAGGCACCATTTATTGAAGAGACTGCTCTGTCCCAGGTGAGTTGGCTTGACTGCCTTATCAAAGATCAAATGTCCATAGATGAGAGGGTCTATATCTGAGCACTCTATTCGATTCCATTGGTCGATATATCTATCTTTATGCCAATACCATGCTGTTTTGACCACTGTGGCTTCATAATATGCCTTAAAGTCAGGCAGCGCGAGACCTCCAGCTTCGTTTTTTTTCCTCAAGATGTTTTTAGCAATTCGGGGCACCCTGCCCTTCCAGATAAATTTGCTTATTGGTTTTTCTATTTCTGAAAAATAAGTTGTTGGGATTTTGATTGGTATTGCATTGAATCTGTAAATCAATTTAGGTAGGATTGACATCTTAACTATATTTAGTCTTCCAATCCATGAACACGGTATGCCCTTCCATCTATTTAGGTCTTCTGTGATTTCTTTTAGCAGTTTTTTGTAGTTTTCTTTATATAGGTTTTTTGTCTCTTTAGTTAAATTTATTCCTAGGTATTTTATTCTTTTAGTTGCAATTGTAAATGGGATTCGTTTCTTGATTTCCCCCTCAGCTTGTTCATTACTAGTGTATAGAAATGCTACAGATTTTTGAATGTTGATCTTGTAACCTGCTACTTTGCTGTACTCATTTATTAGCTCTAGTAGTTTTGTGGTGGATTTTTCCGGGTTTTCGACGTATAGTATCATATCGTCTGCAAACAGTGATAGTTTTACTTCTTCCTTTCCAATTTTGATGCCTTGTATTTCTTTTTCTTGTCTAATTGCTCTGGCTAAAACCTCCAACACAATGTTGAATAATAGTGGTGATAGTGGACATCCTTGTCTTGTTCCTGATCTTAGGGGGAAAGTTTTCAATTTTTCCCCATTGAGGATGATATTAGCTGTGGGTTTTTCATATATTCCCTCTATCATTTTAAGGAAGTTCCCTTGTATTCCTATCTTTTGAAGTGTTTTCAACAGGAAAGGATGTTGAATCTTGTCAAATGCCTTCTCTGCATCAATTGAGATGATCACGTAATTTTTCTGCTTTGATTTGTTGATATGGTGTATTACATTAATTGATTTTCTTATGTTGAACCATCCTTGCATACCTGGGATGAATCCTACTTGGTCATGATGTATAATTCTTTTAATGTGTTGTTGGATACGATTTGCTAGAATTTTATTGAGGATTTTTGCATCTGTATTCATTAGAGAGATTGGTCTGTAGTTTTCTTTTTTTGTAATATCTTTGCCTGGTTTTGGTATGAGGGTGATGTTGGCTTCATAGAATGAATTAGGTAGTTTTCCCTCCACTTCGATTTTTTTGAAGAGTTGAAGAGAATTGGTACTAATTCTTTCTGGAACGTTTGGTAGAATTCACATGTGAAGCCATCTGGTCCTGGACTTTTCTTTTTAGGAAGCTTTTGAATGACTAATTCAATTTCTTTACTTGTGATTGGTTTGTTGAGGTCATCTATGTCTTCTTGAGTCAAAGTTGGTTGTTCATGTCTTTCCAGGAACCCGTCCATTTCCTCTAAATTGTTGTATTTATTAGCGTAAAGTTGTTCATAGTATCCTGTTATTACCTCCTTTATTTCTGTGAGGTCAGTAGTTATGTCTCCTCTTCCATTTCTGATCTTATTTATTTGCATCCTCTCTCTTCTTCTTTTTGTCAATCTTGCTAAGGGCCCATCAATCTTATTGATTTTCTCATAGAACCAACTTCTGGCCTTATTGATTTTCTCTATTGTTTTCATGTTTTCAATTTCATTTATTTGTGCTCTAATCTTTGTTATTTCTTTCCTTTTGCTTGCTTTGGGGTTAGCTTGCTGTTCTTTCTCCAGTTCTTCCAAATGGATAGTTAATTCCTGAATTTTTGCCTTTTCTTCTTTTCTGATATAGGCATTTAGAGCAATAAATTTCCCTCTTAGCACTGCCTTTGCTGCATCCCATAAGTTTTGATATGTTGTGTTTTCATTTTCATTCGCCTCGAGGTATTTGCTAATTTCTCTTGCAATTTCTTCTTTGACCCAGTCGTTGTTTAGGAGTGTGTTGTTGAGCCTCCACGTATTTGTGAATTTTCTGGCACTCTGCCTATTATTGATTTCCAACATCATTCCTTTATGGTCCGAGAAAGTGTTGTGTAAGATTTCAATCTTTTTAAATTTGTTAAGACTTGCTTTGTGACCCAGCATATGGTCTATCTTTGAGAATGATCCATGAGCACTTGAGAAAAAGGTGTATCCTGCTGTTGTGGGATGTAATGTCCTATAAATGTCTATTAAGTCTAGTTCATTTATAATAATATTCAGATTCTCTATTTCTTTGTTGATCCTCTGTCTAGATGTTCTGTCCCTTGATGAGAGTGGTGAGTTGAAGTCTCCAACTATTATGGTATATGAGTCTATTTCCCTTTTCAGTGTTTGCAGTATATTCCTCACGTATTTTGGGGCATTCTGATTCGGTGCGTAAATATTTATGATTGTTATGTCTTCTTGTTTAATTGTTCCTTTTATTAGTATATAGTGTCCTTCTTTGTCTCTTTTAACTGTTTTACATTTGAAGTCTAATTTGTTGGATATTAGTATAGTCACTCCTGCTCTTTTCTGGTTGTTATTTGCATGAAATATCTTTTCCCAACCTTTCACTTTCAACCTATGTTTATCTTTGGGTCTAAGATGCGTTTCCTGTAGACAGCATATCGAAGGATCCTGTTTTTTAATCCATTCTGCCAATCTATGTCTTTTGATTGGGGAATTCAGTCCATTGACATTTAGTGTTATTACTGTTTGGATAATATTTTCCTCTAACATTTTGCCTTTTGTATTATATATATCATATCTGATTTTCCTTCTTTCTACACTCTTTTCCATATCTCTCTCTTCTGTCTTTTTGTATCTGACTCTAGTGCTCCCTTTAGTATTTCTTGCAGAGCTGGTCTCTTGGTCACAAATTCTCTCAGTGACTTTTTGTCTGAGAATGTTTTAATTTCTCCCTCATTTTTGAAGGATAATTTTGCTGGATATAGGAGTCTTGGTTGGCAGTTTTTCTCTTTTAGTATTTTAAATATATCATCCCACTGTCTTCTAGCTTCCATGGTTTCTGCTGAGAAATCTACACAAAGTCTTATTGGGTTTCCCTTGTATGTAATGGATTGTTTTTCTCTTGCTGCTTTCAAGATCTTCTCTTTCTCTTTGACCTCTGACATTCTAACTAGTAAGTGTCTTGGAGAACGCCTATTTGGGTCTAATCTCTTTGGGGTGCGCTGCACTTCTTGGATCTGTAATTTTAGGTCTTTCATAAGAGTTGGGAAGTTTTCAGTGATAATTTCTTCCATTAGTTTTTCTCCTCCTTTTCCCTTCTCTTCTCCTTCTGGGACACCCACAACACGTATATTTGTGCGGTTCATATTGTCCTTGAGTTCCCTGATACCCTGTTCAAATTTTTCCATTCTTTTCCCTATAGTTTCTGTTTCTTTTTGGAATTCAGATGTTCCATCCTCCAAATCACTAATTCTATCTTCTGTCTCTTTAAATCTATCATTGTAGCTATCCATTATTTTTTCTATGTTTGCTACTTTATCCTTCACTTCCATAAGTTCTGCGATTTGTTTTTTCAGTTTTTCTATTTCTTCTTTATGTTCAGCCCATGTCCTCTTCATGTCCTCCCTCAATTTATCGATTTCATTTTTGAAGAGGTTTTCCATTTCTGTTCGTATATTCAGCATTAGTTGTCTCAGCTCTTGTGTCTCATTTGAGCTATTGGTTTGTTCCTTTGACTGAGCCATATTCTCAATCTTTTGAGCGTGGACAGTTATCTTCTGCTGCTGGCGTCTGGGCATTTATTCAGATTTCTCTTGGTGTTGGACCCAGCAAGGTTGTAATATTTTTCTGTGAAATCTCTGGGTTCTGTTTTTCTTATCCTGCCCAGTAGGTGGCGCTCGTGGCACACGTTTGTCTGCGGGTCCCACCAGTAAAAGGTGCTGTGGGACCTTAAACTTTGGAAAACTCTCGCCGTCCTGGGGGTTCGCTAGCCGAAGCGGCTTGAGCCGGCCCAGGGTCCGAACGCAGGGAGGGTGTCCGAACACAGGGAGGGTTGCTGGTCGCTGCAGCCAGGGAAAGAGCCCGTCCGAATTTCCTAGTCGGCCCTGGGCAACAAGCGTGGCGGGAGGGCGCCAGCGGCAGCGGCCCGCCCGAGAGAGTGCACGTTCTCCGGGAGTCACGGGGTCACCGTTCTCCGCAGCCTGGGGGTTTCCGATCCAATTCTCTCAGTTGGTCCGGGGGCTGCGCGTGGTGTGGGCGCCAGTCGCCTTGGTTTCAGGGGACCACCTCTCCAATTCTCCCAGCCGGCCCGGGAAGGGGGAAGGGAGTAACTCCGGCCGCTTGCCACCCCGCCCGGTAAGGCCCGCGCGCCTCGGCGATCTCACCCGAGCTGCTTCTCTCAGCCAGCCAGCCATTCCAGGATGGGGTACGCTGTCTTTTTTATCTCTGTTGTGGCTTTGGGCGCTTTCTGTATCGTTTCTACTCCCCTAGTAGGTGTCCTGGAGAAGAAACTAAGATCCGCGCGTCTTACTAAGCCGCCATCTTCCAGGAAGTCCTCTGCACTGTGAATTTTTAATTGCAACTTGCCAAACATGTCAAGCAAGGCTCATACTTTCCCAGGACAATTCAGATACGGTGAAGTCATTCTGACAGCAAAATATTTGGAAAATGGGGAAATTTTCACACTGTTTTGGCCAGTCATCTCAAATTTAAGTCCAGGCAAGGAGGCCCACTTTGTCAAAGACCTAGAGCATCAAGTCACTCATCCATGGCCCAGTTCTCCACTTCAACAGGCAACCCAAAGAGGGGAGGAAACTGCTTTCATGGACTTTCTACACCAGTAACTTAACAAACTGGAGGGTTCAAAATCACGTTCAGAGCACAGGTTTTTAACATATTTTAATTTCTGAAACTATGCTCAATGCAGGGCCTGTGAATCTGCATTCTAATATATAGCACTGATGCTTCTGTAGCAGGAAATCCTCAAACTATACTTTGAGAAAACTTTAGGCTGATGAGTTGGGGCAACCAGAATATGCATAAGTATGCCCATAGCTCATTTCTTTCCATAAAAATTAAAATGGGATTGAGTTGGCAGTAATTAGAATGTTAGACCACAATACACAACACAGTGATAAACATAAATATGGAGTGACTCATTCCATAGTTCACAGAAATGTAAATTATTTTTACTTGTGCAAATATATGCAGTCTTTTCTCATTTGTGAATTGTGCCTCCAAGTATTGGGGCTGTCAGCTTTTAATGTTGGCATCTCCATGGGTGATTATGGCTGTTATTAAGATCTTGGTTATACAGATTGCTGTCTCTTGGCTTGAAACTAATGCTGGGTAAAAGCACCCCAAACTTTGTGGCTCAAATGGAGTTTAAATGACTGAATTTAAGTAATGCAAACTTTCTAGGTTTTAACTATTTGCCTGGAAAACCAGTCGATAGGGTTTCTTAGAAACACTGACTTATTCAATTGGACTCAATGCTGGGAGTTGTAAAAGAATAAGTTGTTTGTGTGTTTATTTTTGTGTTATGTTAATTTGAGTTTTAATGTATTATTGTTTCCTCCATAATGAATTGAGGAGTAGTTTGGGTACATATGTTAAAGTTTTCTGTTGTACATAATAACTTAAAAATCACCTATCTGAATAATTATTATTTTTATAGTCCTTGTAATAGTGAAAAATTGTAATCTGAGGTAGTGATGTCAGTAAGAAGGCAAAGTAAGACTCCTGGTAAATGATCCTTCTTAGAAACCGTAAACACTGGGCACAGTCTGTCAAAACCAATTTTCCAAGAACTCTGAAAAATACTTGAGGATAGACAATGACTCAGAAAATGTTGAATCAGGAAAAAACCTAAGCTTGGTGGGAAAACAGCAGGACTTGTCTGGGATCCTCCCTCTCCCACATGATGTGGCAGTCCATGTGACCCACAGTGGCTTGGTGGTTTGGCAGCCCACATCCACTCAAGTTTGGATCTGGTTACTAGTACACCTAAATGAACAAACTGGGTATCTTTGCACATTGGCCCCCAACTGGTTCCATGTAAGACTGACTCCAGGCAGGTGTCTGGGTAACCTAAACAGTGTGGAGAAGCAGCATGGAAAGGTAAAGCATAGATGAGCTGACTGCTGCCACCTGTGGCAAAAGATTGTGATTGAGATAAAGAACACACCCTAGAATACTTGGAGGAGAAGTTGGTGGGGGAAAATCGTTGGAAGGGAAAGAGTCATAAATACTGGGAATTTTGAAAGTTACCATGTATTCTCAAGGAATGAAAACTACTCAGAAGGGCCTGGGGAGACCCTAAGTGCTCATCATAGGCTTGTCTAGAGCTTCAGTATGAATTGAGTCAAGTGTTGAACAAAATTCTTGAGACAGAGCCAATCAACACCAAAATTCTGGGGAAAGAATATGACTTCTCAAGTAAGCACATCAAAATATTCAAATGCCAAGACTTCAACAAAGGTCACAATTCATACAAAGAAACAGGAATAGATAATCCATTGAAAGGAACAAATAAAACAACAGAGGAAACCCCCTCATTGAAACAACTAATCAAATGTATTAAATCAACTCTCTTTCCATGAACTCAAAGAAAACATGGCATAGAACTGAAGGAAATCAAGAAGAAGATGCATGAACAAAAGGAGGAATAAAAAAATTTTAACAGGAACCAAGCAAATTCTGGAAAATGAATAATGCAAAATGGAAATAAAAAATACACTCGAGGGGTTTAACAACAGAATGAACAGAAGAAGAAATAATCAGCAAACTAGAAGATAAGATAATTGAAATTTTTCATTCTGAAGATCAGAAAAAAAATGAAAAAAGTGAGCAGAGCCTAAGGGATCTTGGGGAGCACATGAAGAATGCAAATGTATGTGCTATGGGAGCCCCAGAAGAAGAAGAAAAAAATAAAAGGGCAGAAAGAGTATTTGAAGAGTAATGGACCAAAACTTACCAAATTTCATTAAAGACGGCTATGTGCATCCAAGGAGATCAAAGAACTCCAAATAGATTAAATACAAAGACAGCCACGATAAAACATGTTTATAATTAAACTTCAAAGGCCAAAGATAAAGAAATGATTCTAAATACAGCAAGAAATGTTACTCATCATGAACAAGGAATCTGCAATAAGATTAAATGTCAATATCTAATCAGAAACCATTGAGGCAAGAAGGAAATGGGATGACATATTTAAAATGTCAAAAGAAAAAAATTGCAAACCAAGAATTCTAAATCTGGCAAAACTGTGTTTCAAAAATGGGGGAGAGATTAACTCATTACC
This sequence comes from Tamandua tetradactyla, assembly GCF_023851605.1. Classification (NCBI taxonomy): domain Eukaryota; kingdom Metazoa; phylum Chordata; class Mammalia; order Pilosa; family Myrmecophagidae; genus Tamandua; species Tamandua tetradactyla. Next base: position 40,696 of record NW_027518288.1, read on the forward strand.
AGATAAACAAAAACTGAGGGAGAAACTCCACACTAAACCTGTCCTACAAGAAACACTAAAGGTAGTTCTTCAGGTTAAAAGGAAAGGGCAATGCAGGGCAGTGTGAAGCTTCACAGGTTACTGGTTAAGATAAATACGTGGATAAATATAAAGGGCAGGGTAATTGTATTTTCTATATGTAACTCTACTTATTTATTTCCTACATGATTTAAAATACAAATTCATATAATATTCATATCTCCTTGTTATTGGACAGACAAAATATAAGGATGCAATATGTGACAAAATAGCATAAATGTGGGGCAGACTGAGGGGTATAGGAGCAGAGATGGTGTATGCTATTGAAGTTAAGTTGGTATCAATTCAAAATAAATTGTTACACATTTAAGATGTAAAATCTAAAGCCATGGTAACCACAATGAAAATATCTGAAAAATATACAGAAATGCAAATTAGAGAATAAAGCATGCAAAGTTGTCCCATAGCTCCTTAGGAAGATGTATTTGCACTCTTCTTTCTCATCCTTCTTTCCCATTTTCCATCTTATCCTTAACAACCTTGTTGGGATTGATATTTTCCTGCCTGCATCTTTTTTTCTCTTGCTTTCCCACCTAGAAATCTCTCTGTTCTGAATATTTATGTCAGCCCTAGGTAAAACAGAGATTCCTCCTAACTAATGTCCTACATCTTTGCGATGCTTTCTCTCATAACCTGTCCATTGCTTCTTTGTTCTCTGAAATTCTGTAGCTCTTATAATTAGTAGCATGTGTTGAACAGTAATAAATCTTAAATAGTTTCATGCATATTAGTTTTATCTTCTCAGCTAGTGCGTTAGGACAAGGACCATATATTATGTCTGTACATGTTGTAATTTTTGTTTGTACTATTTTATTGGATTTTTAATGCATTAATTTTTTCCATTGTTACTTGATATATAGTTTGACAAATAAATTAGAATGTTCTGATACACATAATAACTTATGAGATACACTATTAAACTAAAAAATTTTATTTTAATAACCTGTTCATAGTGGGAAGCTGAAATATAGAAGAGTTAAGGCAGGTCCAGAGGTCCCCCTTGAGATTGAGGGATCTTTAGCCCAAACCACTTAGGTAGATTCAAATTCCAGCTTCAGCACTTACTAATTGGAACTTGGAAAATTTACTTATCTGTGGCTTGGTTTTATGGTGACTTACACATCCCGGTTTTCCTGGGGCTTTCCCAGTTTCAAAATTGAGTGTCTTATATCCCAGCAGTACCCTCAGTCCTGGAAAAATCAGGATGCTTAGTTACTTCACAAGTTTCCTCCTCTGTATTTAATGGAAGAGATAATAATAACAAGAAGAAGAAGCAAGAGGGGGAGGAGGAGGAGCAGCAGCAGCAGAAGAAGAAGCTGAAGCAGAAGCAAGAGAAGGAGAAGAAACCCATGGAGCGGCTATGGGTTAACACATGGTATGTGCCCAGAAATGCTGACTGAAATTCAGCTTTTATCACATGATGTAGGCTCAGTGTGGGTTACCAAGTAGCACTTAGACTTACAGGTAAAAGCAAAAATGAAGAATTAGACAGTTGTCCTATTTCATAGGGTATGAACTGCTGGTATTTTAATCCAAGGTCATATTTTGTCATCAGAGTTTTCCCATGTGGTCAGGGCCCCTTGGGTGGTGTCTGATATCACATCTCCTGTACTGGTCAGTGATCAGGCTGGCACACATGCCCAGCATGTGGCTGCATGCATGGAAAGCTGGGAGGATGCATGCAAAGTGCAGCTTGCATGGACCTTCACGTTGATCTTCCATGAGGACACAGCTATGTCCACTCAGCAGGGGAACTGTGCTTGCTGGCCCCAGAGGAGCCCTGTACCATTTATAAAGTACTTTCTTGGTGTCCTCTCAGGACTAGTCAATCTATGAGGGAGGCAGGAAGATGTTAATGATACCAGTTAATGGGATGAGGGGGTGGAAACTGAGGGTCAAAAAGGTTAAGGGACTTAGTATCACAGAACAGGAAATGACCAGAAGACAGGAACCTACATGGCCTGGGTTATTTCTGTGCATGTGGGCACATGCGTGTGCATGTGTGTATATGTGTGCACAGGTGTGCATATGCACATGTATGCTCATATGTGTTAAAAGCTTTTCCTTTTGTGGAACAAAGATTGACCAGAGATATATAAAGCCTGAGTCAGAGCTCATAAAAGTATCAATATGCTTTTACAACTCCTCCCTATGGTGAATGTATTAAAATTAAAAACAAGAGCTAATTTCTAATCACATGCAAATTTATCCTCTCCTTCACATACAAAAAGTGGAGCTGGGAGTATTTATCTTTGAGGTGCAAAACCTCCCATCTCTTTCCTCACTTAGGGATTCTCTTGCTACTTGACTCTCTTCAAATGTCTAGGTCCCAATAAGTGTTGTCCTCTGGAGGATCTGATTTCCTAGAAGGGTTTGCACTTTAAGTGACCTTTAGAGAAAAATAAAAAGGTAAGCCTGAAAGAATAATTCACCAGTGAAGGGATTTCAGTACTATGTCAGTGAGGGTGTATTTCAAGCTAGTTCTCATCTCCTTTTTTCATGTGAAACTTCCTGAGTTAATTTTCCTATTCAAATTTTGTCATGTCATTCACTGTGAGAAGCATATAGATCATTTCCTGTGAGGTGTAGAAGGTTTGAACCCACTTGTCACGTGCACAGAAATCTTGCATTATGGACAGAGCGGTGTGCGTATAAAAGAAGAAGGAAGAGAGAGAGAGAGTGGGTGGTGCAGACACCCAATTCTGGGGGCAGGTGATCATTTAATGTTCTTAGCCATGCATGCACAGAACACTGATCACTTCACATTACAGACAGGGAGACTGGAGCAGAGAGATGGCATAGCTTGGCCAAGTCCACTATGATTGTAAATGGAGGCATTGGTATTTGAACCCCAGGAGTGTTGCTCCAGGGCCTGATTTCTGCTGTCTGCTACCCAATCACCTCCACACAAGCACAAATTTGGGGAGCAGTGCCCTCTGCTGGCCACACCGCATTTCTGGAAACTGTCACTGAGCAAGCACATCCTCCTCTCAGGGTGGATTCCCTTCCAGGACAGGAGAACCAAGCCACTCTCTCTGCAAGGTCTCCATGCTAAAGGAATCTCAGACATGAGCAACAATACACTATGGGGACAGAGTAAAATCCTTGAGGCACAAGAACAACTACATCCGAGGTCTGTGAAATGGGTAGAGATGTATCCCACCATCCCCTCCCCATTTTCCATTGCCCTGGGAACCCAGGGCCAATAAGAGTAGAGCAGAAGTCACCCAGAACTTACCCTAATGGGGACTGGATTTGTAACTGTCCCTGCCACTGTGCTATACTCTATACCCAAACCAAACTTTGAAGGACACTGAGCTTCCATTTCCTAGACTGTAAGATAAGGAGCTGCCCTGTCAACCTAAATGAATCCTCAGAAGACTCAAGAGAGAGAAAGAACACTCATACCACAGCAGTAAGGTGCTGTACAAATGTGAGGCATTATTAGTGCTTACAACAGCCATAAGAGTACAGCATAAAAACATGACCCCTTTGCTTCATAGAGTTTACCTAAAATTAATATGCTAGCTAGGGTGTCCATTAAACATTTACTTGACAAGACTGTCCTGTATCAATTTAAAAGGATTATTTGGAAATCATTTGGATGAACTGGGCCTCTGACAATGCCATCTAGGAAAGTTTGAACTCCCGCCTCTTTTGTTCCATGATGAATTTCTCCTTACAAGGCAGAAGAATCCAAAATCACCCTCAATAACCTCTGTATTGTGCTTAGAGTTTTGATGTGTTTTTTGTTTGTTTTTACAGGATACTATAAGCAACTGTACACTTAAAAGTCTCACTAAAACTTGTTTTATTGAAGGTAGAGGAAATGACCTTTGACTGTTTCTTTCCTGCCTGTCCCCAGATCTACAAGGCAATCTGAGTCTTATTCCAAAAGGCATGGGCTTGGATTAAAATCTAAGTGTAAATGCAGCATAGTGTTTGGCATATTGTAAGTGCTCAAAAAATATCTCATGAAGAGATGAGTGGATGGATGGATGGATGGATGGATGGATGGATGGATGATGAGAAGCTTCCAAGGACTGGGTGAAGCGAAGGAAGGGGCAGCCATAGATTTTGCTTCTGAGATGGTATTTACAGAAGCCATAAAAGAGTGCAACATAAAGACACAACCATGCAGAGTAAAACAAGAAAGTTATGGATTTATTAGGACTTATGTGGGGCAGTATGGCAGAAAAAATTAAAGTATATATATTTATATACTCTTACTTGCTACCTCTGTGAATTATAGCTCAGTTCAGAAGCACTAGAACCAAGCCTTCAAATGTGCACATCAAGGCTGACAGAATTAAAATACCAGTATCAGTTTGGTACAAAAGGCATTAGCATTTATTGAGTGCCTATTCTACATCAAGCACTGTACCTTGTGTTGTATGGATGCTAACTCATTTAATCTTCAACATTATGAGGGAGAAACTATGGTCCCCATTTATCTGGAGGTAGAAGAGTTTACATTCTCTTCCCAAAATGATTGAAAGACGGCTATAGGGATGCCTGGTAGATTTACCTGCCCAACTTCCCTTCTCTCAACTTCTCTAAATGCAGAGGCTTCCTCTCTCCTTCCACACTCATTGGTTCTCATTGTGTCACCAACCTCAGTTGCTCTTCTCTAGCCCAACAGAGGGCAGGTGACTTAGGCTTGGTTAATCATATCACTTAATCTCTTGGGCCATAATGATTGGCCCAAAGTAGAATGTGTGCCCCAAGGCTGTTCAATCAGACAACATCCTCATGTTCTGCCTTAAGGCTCAGGGTCCTAGCTTGCTGTGCACAAGAACAGAGCAGTCCAAATCCCTGAGGGCTTGTATGGGGACACTGCCTTTCTTGATGGACTCAGTCATTATCCAGGATGTGTGGGTGAGTTTGGCTTAGTACATTCCTTCCCTTTGCAAATCAACAGGGAACTCAGGAAATAATGAAACTCTCACCTCTTCCTATTGGCCTTGGAGACATTACTTGCAGGCTGACACCCCAAGTCTGAGAATCAGGGGCAAACAATCCAGAACTCACAGCAATAAATGGCAAAAGATTTCATTTAAGATTTTCTTCCAGGCATAATGCCACACATACACACAGGATGGTGAAGAATTCCACTCTGTCATTTAAACCAAAGACCTAATGCAAGGTATTAATAAAAGAATTCCTTATCCCCTCCCCCTAACCTAATAGCAACAGATGAGCCCTCAGTTATCAACTGGTGTGGTTTCTTAGTAACCAAAGTACAATTTATTCTGACCCAGGATTTGGTGCAAGTTAAAGACTCAGATACAAACATTTCTTCTACTTTCAGACAGCTTGCATTTCACCAGAAACTTCCAGAACACCTGCTTAGCATCCTACTGCTCCTCTGACTCCACTGATTCCCTTCTCAAGTGAATTTTGTCTCAGAACTGCAGTGAAGATAGTGAACATAAATATATATAATTACTCTACATTAATATAATTAGTCTGTCCCTCTCCTGCTCCAGCTAACATTTTTAGCTGTTAATGGTGGGAATTATTTATGTCCATTTGCTCGAGAACTAAAAATGGATTAATAAAAAAAGGAGAATGCACAGAAATTTGCACAGAAAGGTCACCTTTCATCTTTTGCATCCCACTGCTCCAGTCTGCATCCCATCACCTTCCTCCTTGGGAATTGAGTCTGGTAGGTTAGGAGAGATTAGAGTCACACAAGGCACTCTTTCCATTTATTTTCTTTGATAAATTACCAGCAGGCTGACAAGACAAAATGCCTTGGTTTTTCTGAAGCTGGCAACTTTATCCCATGGAGCCCTCAGTCACCCCTCCTTCTATATGGGGTGGGACCATGTTGCTTTCAAACATATGCTTGCAGAGCTAGCTAGCACCCCTTATAACTCCTTTTCCAGTCTAGCTTCTTTGGCTAGTCTGAAATTTTCAGATACTCCAAAATATTATGCATATCATTCTGATCAATATCATTAAGGATTGAATTGTGTTCCCAAAAAAGATATACTCAAGTCCTAAGATTCAGCTTATGTGGACTTATTTGTAAATGGGATCTTTTAAAATGTTTTCAGTTAAGTAAGACCACACCAGACTGGAGTGAGCCTGAACCCAGTATAGCTAGTGTTCTTAAAAGGAGATGAGGACAGACAGAGACAGAGAAATAGTCATGTGATGGAGGTAGAGCTTGAGTTAAGTCACTTCAAGTCAAGGAAAGCAACGGGTTGCTGGCTGTCCACCAGCAGAAGCTAGGAGAGGGCCATAGGACTGATTTTTCCCTTTAAGAGAAAGCATGGCCCTGCTGACCACTTGATTTCAGACCTCTAGCCTGCAGAACCATGAAAAAATGTCTTTCTTTGTTTAAGCCAAATATGTGGTGCCTTGTCTAGGAGCCCTGGCAAATTAAGACAAGTGCTTTCTGATAACACAAACAAAACTGTTAGTCACTTGCACAGAATAAAGATTTTATGGTAGCTTACCCTGATCTGAAAAATAGCTACCATGTTGAACACAATGGGCCCAGGACTGCACTGTTTTTTCAAATATATCACTTCATTTCATTCTCACAACAAATCAGTGAGATTGGAATTAAACATCCATTCTATAAATGGGGATCCTGAGTTTCAGTCAAATTAAAAACTTCTTCAGCTAGTGGTTATGGCTATGGAAAGAAACTTGGATTTGAATCCTCTCTCAGCAAGCTACTAGCTGTGTGATCAATTTCTCAGCAGTGATGAAATAGATATGATACTCCAACTTCATCAATAAGGAAACTGGGATTCAGAAAAGAACATCATTTGCTCACAAGTATGTATCAGAAGCAGGATGGCCAAATCTATTTGTCTCTGAGAACAATATTCTTAGTATCATCCTTTATTACCTTACCTTCTTGATGCCAAGCATGGCTTAGTTGTGATTGAAGCAAGTATAGCTGTTAATTTGACATAGATGGTCCCTGTAAGTTTGAAAGGACATGTTTGCCAGTGCAGGGTTGCAGGTGCTCTGTTTTGCAAAAGGGACTGGGGAATATGCTCATCCCAAAGATAAGGCTGTTTTGGTCACATCTTAATCACATCTCCATCCTCACTGAGGCTAGTGAGACACTAGAAGTGTTGCTGAGTATGTGTGTATGAGAGAGAGAGGAATGGAGACCGACAGACACATACATACACCTGAAATGTGTGTGCATATATATGACACAAAATCCAATTACTAGATGTATGAGCTGATCCTAGACCCATGCCTGTCACATCTCAAATGCCTGATAAGTATGAGATTTAATTAATATGGAGCATAGCATTTTGAGAACACAGGCTCTGGAGTGAGACTGTCTGAGTTTGAATCCCAGCTTTCCCGTTAACTGTGTGAGCTTGGGCAAATGGCTGGACCTCACTGTGCCCAATGTGCTAGCCTGGAAGATAGGAAATAGTAGCAGTACCTTGCTGGTAAGGGCATTGTGACAGTCAAATGAGATGCAAAGAGCCTTGAGAACTGCGGCCAAGACATAGTTGGTGCTCAGTAGCATTAACCAGCTTTGTTGCTTTTACGCTGTTGAGATGGTAAGAACTGAGCCTGCAGGAGATACTGCCCGTATGCTGATGTGGAGAATACACCATCCTGGACTTGGACCTTCTTTCTTCCTGTCCCCCTCCTCCCCTTACACTCTCACACCACTGGTTCCCAGAGTTGCCAGCCAAAGCTCTTTGTTCACCCTGGCATGATGAGGTGGACTTCTTTGCAACCATTGCCATCAACTCCATCCTCCCCTCCTCTCCCAAACGCCCTTCATACCCCATATCAGGTTGAGGTGACCTTCAACTCCAAGTGTTTAATGCCCCAGAAGGGATGCGCTGCAGCACTGTTTTCCATCAGCTCTGTCCCCTTCCAGCTCTTATGAGAGAGGACACTGCTGATTTGACCCCCTGCTCTACTGATCATGCACAAGCTTCACTGCGCTGCAGCCAGCCTGATTGGAAGGTGGGTGCAGGGCCCCCACACACTTATCTGTCACCCTGCCTGTGGCAATGGTAAAGTTGTTCCTTCCCAGAGAAACTTTCTACTTCAACAAGCACAGAAGTAACATTTCAGGTGCAGGTTTGGAGGCCACTCTGTTAACTCCATTTCAGGCTCAGTCCTTGAATCAATGGGAAAATGAGATCCTCAGGCATAGAGGACACTTCCCAGTTTGCCCTGATGAGAAGAAAAGTGTCCAAGGTTCATACTAACCAAATCCAAAGAGGAGGCACTGTCCCAGCGTGTTGCTCTTTATAGACCTAAAGCTGAGTCAAATTGCTCTGCCACTCACCTTCTTCCTATTTCACTCCCTACCAGGAAGAGCAGGTTATCTCAAGGGAGCTGAGACCTCAATGAACTACAGATTCAAAACCTACTCCCCGTATGAGAGAGTGAAAGAGAGGCAGTCATTCATCAGGCATGATTCCATGCTGCTGGGATCACAGTTCTGTTCCGGGGTTACTGCCTCAGCCCAGGGCCATAGAGTTCAGAGAATTCCTAAATCTTATTCTTTCCCAGGGTGATACCAAGGAATATGAGCTCATTTTTGTAAAAGAAATAAGCATGTATAAATTCTCACAGTGTGCCAGGCACTGCTTCATTATTAAATTAGCAAAGACCACTAAAATATTCTCCATGGTCTAGTGAGAGAAATGTTAAATTTTATTGTTAGCCTTTGTTGTCACATCCATATAATGTAATTAGATGAAAGAATGCTTCCTTTAACATCATTATTCTCTGTGTAAATCATATTTCATCTCCAGATCTTGCAATGGGTTAGATTTAGGCTTGTCTAATATGAGTCAGACACAGGGGCAAGTTGCAGGGTTCTTAACTTGGCTTTGGCTTATAGTACATCTCATTTAAACAACACCTGAGAAAAGATGCAGAATGGATCCCTTTATTACTTGTGGACCATACAAAGCTGAGAAAAGTAGTTAACACCCAGAGAGACAGAATCACATTTCAGAAAGATCTCAGTGTCTGGAGAAGAAACTAATGATATACAACTAATGTGGTGGAACCAATTACACATAAAGTCTTGTATTTGAATTCAAATAACCAGAGGCTCAAGACAATGCTGAGATGGGAAAATAGGACAAAGCCTGGATTTTGGCTGTCCTTTTCCTACCCCCTTTCTTCTCTTTTGTGATTCACTTGCTACACTTTGCCACCTCTTGTCCCTTGGCCAGCCTACTCTTGAGAGATGATGTTCTGAATTGCTTCATGGCCACGACCTTTTTTACTGCTTTCCCACAGTGTCACCTTTCTCCCAGCTACTCTGCCTTAGAGGATAAAGGCTCTACCTGGCTAATCTTCTCTGTCCCAGTAGAAAACATTCATACAAGGCCTTCCCAATCCTAGGAGAAGGCCTTGAGGATAGTGAAAGACTGGAAATCAAAATGAATGGCTCAGTAAATGGAAAATGAATAGGAGTGAAGGTCTAGACTTATCTGCATCAACGAAGTTAACATCAGAGGTTAACACCATGAGGCCAACACCATGAGGTCAAGGACCGTATTATTTCTGGGAAGTAACCCCAACAGGTAAGAGTTATAGGAAACCAAAGACAAGGTTCAATTTATGCAAGAGCCTTAAAAAGAAAGACTTGTTCAAGTCTGTATTTGATTATTTTGCCAGATACTTAACTCCCTGTTATTGAAAGTGTTTGAGTTGAGGCCTATACCACCTGTAGGATTTTGCAGATGGTGGGAGGTAGGTCTGAATGACCGCTAATGTTGCTTCTAAATTTAAGATTCTGTTCTTCTCACCTAACTGGACTATATTTTATTTGGAGCCAAGCTGGAGTGGAAACTGCAAGCTCCTATATATGAGCACACGTTGGCACTTTTTCAGAAAGTGAGTGAAATTTATACTTAGTTCAAATGTCAATTTTAGGTTTGCACAGCTGCTTGGTAGAAAATTCAGATCTCACTGAAGAAAAAGATTGGAACCCAGCTGTCTTTGACTCATCACCCTCTTGTGTTGCTAAGGTCACTGTTCCCTTGCAATTAGTATTTACCTTCAAATAAAAGCAAGCTCATCAACTAGCTCTGCTAGGACACCCAGGGATAGAAAGGGGGCCGAGACTTTAAAATGGCTGAAATTTGTGTGAATTAAGACCATCTTTGATCTTCATGGATGAGGCTGAGTGTTTCTCCCAGCTCTTCCCCTTTCTTTCTGCTTCAGACCAAGACCTTAAAAACAGAAGCCCCTCTTTAGACCTGTCACTGATTGCCTGAAGTACCAGACCAAAAGAGGCAGAATCTTTCTCTTTGTTAATTCCATGTTCCAGGCCCATGTGGTTGGGTGAGAGGGAGCAAGGAGACAGAAGATCTCTGGACTAAATTAGGGGCCTGATCCATTTTCTCTGTCTTTCTTTACAACTGAGCCATGTGATGTTAAAAACTCCTTTAGGCTTTAGTGTCTTCATTTACATACAATGTGTAAAAATAACTTCCTCTCCTCATGGTTGTTGGCTTACAAAGTTGGGTCATTGTCAATAGGCTGGGTTTAACAAAGTATGCAACTTTACCTATAAAAAAGGATTTGTGATTTTTAAATGTCTTTTCTAAATAATGACAGCTAGCTTTGAACTATTATATATTGCCAGCCATGTGGCTCAGGCTATTAAATACTACTAAACATAAATTTCCCAACATCCTTGTGGTTTCTTCACCCTTAATGAGGGCACAGAGAGGGTATGCCCATTGCCCTAGGCCACACAGCTATCAAGTAGTGGAATGGAGACAGGATCCCACAACTCTCTGCTGCCTAAAGTGAGTGCATGTAAGAGTTTTAAAAATGAAAAAGTAGTGGCAATAGTCAGGTATGATCCTTCCTCATTCTTCTTAGTCACTGTTACCTCTAAGTTGTGAAAAAATGTTGTTTTTTTCAGTTGGAACAGCTCCTCCCCCCAGCGTCTGAGAACCTGGCCAGTGTTCCAGACTGCAGTCAACAAAGCTCTCCTGCCATTTCCTGCTGCTTCTCACCTGTGACAGATTCAGGAGTCAGAGAACCCACACCTGTCTTTTTCCTTTCAAAACCATTAGCAGGAAAAGTGGCAAATGCTGCACCCCAGTTCCTGCTGCCTGGCAGGGGCTTGTTAAGAGATGTCAGAACTCCAGGCCTTTCTCAAGTCTTTCAGGGTAAATTCCATAGGCAGAGGGTAGAAAGAGGAGATGTTGGGGACAAGGAAATGAGAACAGACAATTTCAATATCTATGACCCTGAAGAAGAGGTGAATATCAAAGCAGCATGGGCATCAGCCCTGCCCTAGCAGATGCCAATTCTTGCTGCAGAGATGGCTGGACACTGGCATTTCCCCCTGTTTCAGGCCCCCAAGCTCAAGGCAATCTCAACCAGTCTTGAGAGGACTTAAGGAATCAGGGAAGGCTTTCTAGGTTCATTAACTTTCATTCAGAACTTTTCTCCACAGCCCTTGGCATTCACCAGAGGCTTCTGGGTCAGGTGAGTTCTCCACAGTAAGGGATCTACACTCACTATCCTCTTCCATAGATGTCGTGTAAAAGTGGGGACACACTGGCTGGGCATGGTAAGGCTGGAGTGTGAGCAGGGACGGGTAGGTGAGAAGGCTCAGTGCTGAGTCACAGCATTCCTCTCCTCCACCATCTGGATGGCAACTGTGTTTGAATTGCCAATCCAACTTATGGCCAATAACTCAGGTGCCACAGACTTATAACTGAGAAGTTAGGATTTAAGAAAGTATTATGATTACTGAATCCTGATATAGACATCTCTCTTTGCTTTCTTATATATTAGAATAGACTGAAGGAAATACCTGAATTTCTGAGCTGTAATCCAGTTGTCTTGATCTCTGACAATGACTGTAAACTCTCTGGACTTTATCTTGTGATTTTCAAAACCTTGTGACTGACCCCCACTTATGCACTTTATCCTGTTTTTTTAGTCTTAGGATCACTAAAGAGAGCCCCTAGTATTTGTAAATGAAGGACCAGAGTCAGCCCAAAACTAACCCACCCCAATTGTAAAGCTATCTTGCTAGATGAAGTTGGACATAACCAAAATGGCCCCAAATGACATATATATTAGCTTAAACTTATAAGTGATATATCTCATTTTATATATATATATATATATCATGCCCATCATCATATTAAGGCTGTCATTTTCTTATACACCTTCTATGATGAAGCATGTCAGCAGTCTGCATGCTCAATGATTAGTTCACCTTTAATTACATCATCTGGGCCCACTGTGTTGATTATCCTAAAACCTGCCTATCTTTTCATATTACAAAGCCACTGGAGATACTGCAGTTCAGGAAGACAGATTTTCAGGCCAAGAGGCTATCTGATCTGCTTTGCACCTAAAAATAAACCCTTTCTCTTTTGAAACCCCAGTGTCTTGGGAATTGGTCATTTGAGGACATCTGGCAGAGAACCCAAAGGTTTTGATTAGTAACAGACTGAGAGGAAGGCTTTTCATTGCATGAGCATCAGGTGCAAAGGTCCTCTTTTTTATGAAAACTTCAACCAGCCATGTGGAAAAAGCCCCAAATCACCGATATCCCCCAATCACCCCTAGATCCTGAACAGTGGATAAAATGTATTGTTTGCAAATATAACAAATAAGGTATCAGTAGCTGAGAGAGTTCAAATAGAGTCAAAAGGCTACTCTGGAAGTCACTCTTATGCAAACTTCAGTTAGACATTGCTGCCTATCATAACTTGCCAAACCCCAACCAAAACCATCCAACCAGTCCTAAAAAAAAAACTATCCTAAAAGTCTTGCATAAGATTCTACAAAGATTCCATGCATGAGGGTAACTTGCTAGAAGCCTACAACCTCCAGATGGGTCCCTGGACCAGATAAGTCCTGAAATACAGAGAGGCCAGCCTCTCTAGAACATCAACTAGTTTCATTCCCCCATCCCATGTTATTGACAGCCCCTTCCAAAATGAAAAAGTTAGAATGGCCATAGCCCAAATTAAAGAATGGAAGAAAGATCAAAGGTGGTGGTGGAGTTATACAGAGAAGGTAGGGTTTAACAAATGAACATGATTGCTGAATCATTGTATTGATATTTCTTTTAGTCTCCAGTATCTTAGAGCAGCTAAAAGTAAAAACCTAAAATTGTAGAATTGCAACCCATACCAAACTCTGAAATCTGTTCTACAATTAGTTGTTGTGATGTGTTTTGAAATTTATTGCTTTTTTATATATATGTTATTTTTCTCAAAAAAGAAAAAAAGTTGATTGTGATGATAAATGCACAGCTATATGATGAAATTGTGAACCATTGACTGTATATTTTGGGTGATTATATTTTATGTGAATATATAATATATATCAATAAAAATAATTAATTAAAAAAGTATTGTTTGTATTTTCTTAACCATAGATTTGTATGCCCCACCCTACCCTGCAATAGGTGTTTTCTCCTCTCTGAGATTCCCTCACATCATCTAATCCTCAGGCTACATGTATTGATTTATTCTGTTTCTTTCCAAATTCATTCTTAATATTAATCAAAACTGCTCCATTGCCTGAAGTTTGAACTCCCCTCCTCCCCCAAAACAAAAACAGCAGCTTAAACACCTCTCCCTAAAACCCAGCTCTCTTCTTCACATAATCTCCTAATGATTTTAGTTTTAAGACCAAACACTTTTGTCTCTGGTCAGCAAGAACTGTCCCTCACTGGCCCCTTCTGTCTTTCCAAATTGAATTTTTGCTACTTCTCCATAGAAATATTTATTTGAATTCTTGCTTGCATGTGGTGGGGGGACGTGGTGTCTGGAAAAGGCATCAGAGAGGTTTTAATGACTTTGACATGCATCTGAAAGAGTAGCAGAAGCCTGCCTCATGTACAAGTTTTGGGCACATGCCCAGAGGTGAGCTGTCAGGGCAAGGGCCCCTCATATGGAAGAGGATACCCTGCTTGCTTGGAGGGCAAGCAGTCATCTAGAACATGAGTTGCATGATGTAATTGTACAATGTAGGTGCTCAATAAATGCTCTCCAATCTATACATGAATAATATACCACAGGAAATGGGAGAAGGAGAAAGGACACAAGAAGGGGACATCTATCAGATGCTCTGAAAAATGACAGTTTAAAAACTAGACCCACACTTTTCATAACCCAAAGAACAGAATGTGAAACTAGACAGAATATCTTCTTATCAGGTAGTGATCCGCAGCGAAGGAGTCAGAAAGCTTTGTAAGGGCTTGGATGAGAAAAGACTGAGTAGGAGTGCAAGTTAGCCAAAACATGAGAGGACAAAGCCTGATGATCGGATGTACAATCTGGGCAGTTCACGTTCAAACCCCACCTTCTTACTTAACCTCTGAACATCTTTTAGCTGGTGGCCTTGGGAAAGGTACTCAGTCTTTTTGTATTTTGGGTATTTATTTTTGTCTGTGTTTTGTTTCTTTTTAATCTTTGTAAGGCAAGTAACAGGAGCCTCCCCTTTTTAGGGCTTTTGCAAAGATAAAATTAGACAGTGCACCTAAAGTGGTCAGCCTGGGTTTGGGTACACAGTAAATGCTCAATAGATCAGTGAGTCTAATTCTGTTATTGTTATCAATTGAATTGACATTCAAATGTGAGTGAGAAACTTCATGACTTAGATCTGCCTCTTGATATGGTCACTTCTCTTTTCTCTGAATTTTGTATTCCTCTGAATTTTGTACTACCCCCAGACCTCTTATCTTCTCTCTCACCTTCTCCTGCATCCTCTCCTGTCCTCCTTCTGCATGTGCGAGGGGCCTCCAAACAATCCTGCTGAGAAGCAGGTGAGGATTGGTTTCTGTACGTTTGCTAATCCTAGCCCACCCTATTCCAGCCAGTGGGCCACCTGGCTCCACCACATTTCACTGGAGGATGACATTCAGTCTCATCCAGAGGGAACACATTGCACCCCCTCAGTGTGTGAATTCTGCATGATCTTTTATCAGCAGAGTGAAAGCACATCTCCTGGGAATGTGGTCACATGAATTGAGAATGGGAAAAGATGGAAGAATATATCAAAGAGAAAGGAGGACCCCTCAAAGTCAGGGCATGTCACCCATCACTCTATACCAGACATAGCCTGATTTGGGATTCATCAAGGGGTTCTCTTTGGGCCCCACCACCCCCAAAGGGCAGTAGTCTTCCTGGGACTTCTGGGGGCTTGGAGCTCTCCCAGAAGGTATTACAGCTCATGTTCTATGAGAAAGGGCTGTGACTTTCTTCCTAATCCCAAGGCCACACTCCTTGGATCAATATCCAGTGCCACTGGTTAATGACCTTTCCATCCCTTTCTAGAATGCATCACTCAGAATGCCTTGCAGATCTGGAGGGGCAATGGGGGCCCCTCCTTCCCTCACTGGACACTGACTGATCACCACCATTAGGCTCATGGCCGCATGTGACAGGCATGCTGAGAGGACCTACTCATTGTTTAATGAAGGCGACCTTCCAGGGCTCTGTGTGGCCATGATGGGAAGGCAGGCCAATGCGCTCACCCACTCCACCATGTATCTCACCCCTCTTCACTCACCTTCCCTGCATGGTAACCTTTTCCAGTATTAATTAGAAAAGATCCTAGTTGCTTAATGGATGGGAAAGGTCCTGGTACCACAAAAGTACCAAAAAAAAAGTAAAAAAAGAAAAAAATTTCACCCTCCTATGCAGAGCACTTGTGAAGCCTTTGGCAGATGTGTGCCCAATCTTTTCTACAATTCTACTAGCCTCGCCTCTTTACAGAGAGAGCAATAGAGGTCCAGAGAGGGTAAGCCAGGATAAGAACTGTACAAGTAGTGAATGAATAAGAGTCCTAGCATCCAGCTCACTGAAATCTGCTGCATTTTCTACTACAGAACTGTTCTAGGGATCTAGTTTGAGAGGCTCATATCCCAAATGTGGTCCCCACACTGTCTTCACGAAGCCCAGGCTGACACTGTCAAGAGAGTTTTGTCTTTAGCATTGTCATGCTCCCTTTGTATTTTGCCCAAGGTTGGCTCTGTTATTCAATTCTTCAGGGGAGCCAAATGGTTAGACCTTGGCTAGTGTCCAAACATATCAGAAGGAACCTTTAACTGCTGAGGTTAACTCTGGAATCCTTAGCTGCTCAGTGAAGCAGGAAAAACTCCAGTATAGCCAAATCGCATTTCTGTCACAGGATGAATTTAACATTGAAGTAACTCAAGATTTCCCCTCTAGTTTTGGCATCGACCTGTTACTGTAATTTAATTAGCAAGAGAGAAAATTAGGGGATGAGATTCAGAAAAGAAAGTGCCTCCCAAGCAAGGCACACCCAGAAAGCACTTCCTTGTGAGGTGCTCCCCGGTGCCCCACTTCTTTTTGGGGGTGGAATTCTCCATGGTTCCTCAGCCTTCTCTCTCAACTAGCCAAAATGAGCAAGTTGGGATCCCTGGGTGGCCAAGACAGCTGAAGCAAACCCCAGATGGGCTCCCTTTGTTCTTACACATCATCAACTCTCTTCTTGTTTGGGAATATTTATTGCCAGGGGGAATGCAGAGGCAAAGACAGCCCAGCTGGAAAACCAAGGCCAGGTGCAATGGTCTGCTCTGGCTGTTAGAAAAAATCCTATTTTGACTTAAAACCTGACTAAATTTTGTCAGCAACTGATCATGAGAGCACACATATGAAACCCTACCAGTCATCTTAAGGAACTATTCTTCTGATTATGCCCTCTTTAAGGGAACCCAGCTGGCCAAGGCCTTCACCTCACTATGCCCCTCTGTACCTCAGCTCCCAAATTAACCAGGCTTCCCTTTCTGCCTTATCCATGAACCACCTGCTGTTCCCCAAAGCTTTAGGTCGCAGCTGTGCACACCTAGGAAAATAGATTTCTGGCTGCATCTTGATATTGCTATAGGAGGATCTGTGCCCACAGCTCAGAGTTTGTGAAGGAAGGAATTGACAATATGCAGCTCTGCTCATGCAGAGCCTTTCTCTCATGCATTCTAGTCCTCTCATTGAAGCTCCTAACAGTAAGTGATTGTGTGTAGTTGTCTGAATGTGTGCTTTGAAATTTCCAGAGCAAAGAAGGGACACAAAAATAATGGGAAAAACCCAGGTAAAATCATTTCTACAAATTTCAAATAATTGCAAGCTAAGGAACACTTTAAATAAAAGGAGTATATAACAGGGAATTCATTTATTGATATCTTCATTCACTCATTTATTCACTCATCTGGTCACCTACCAGATGCCAGGCATTGCACCAGGCAGGGGCATGCAATAGACAATCCCTGTTCTTGTCAAGCTGGCAACTGAAATACAGGCAAGTGAACAGACATCTGCAGTAGTGTGCCAAATGCTATGGTGGAGAAGCCCAAGAGCTCAGCTGTCTAACAGGGAAGAAGTTTCCTAAACCAAACATAGGTCTAAGCTGAAATTAGAAAGAGATGTAGGAGTCAGCCAGGTGAGGGGAGGGCATGTGTGCCCATGTGTGCATGCATTTGCATGTGTGTGCATGTGCTTATACATCCATGCAATACATATCCATATGTGTGTGCATGTATGCATATGCACACATGCGTGCTTGTGTGTGTATGAATGTTCTTATGGGTGCATTTTTGCATGTGCATGTGGATGTGGGAGGATTTTTCTCCACACATAATCCTGCTGGAGCTTGGAAAGATGGGAAAACAACACAGAGAGAGGCCTAGAGCCAAAAAATGTGTATAAGAAGGCAATAATAAAGGAGATAAGCAGTGGCTGGATCAGGCAACACTTTATAAGCTATGACACAGAGCTTTTTAAAAATTACTTTCTTCTAACAATAATTCAGGAATCACTGTGGGGTGAGGTCGAGGTAAGTAGGGGAATGACATGCTTAGACTAGCATTTGTAAGTCATCACACCAGTGTGGAGTGTGGCATTGAATGAAGGTAGGTTACCCAAGAGACAGGGAGTCTCCTTTGGAGGTTGTAATTTTCTTCTGGTGATAAAAGGTGATGACTGCAACAAGGGTATGGTGAGTTGAGAGAGAGAATAGGGAGAAATATATATGCATAAGTGTATTTGCATACATGGTGGAATCAATAGGAATGTTGACTGATCGGATGTGGGAGGCAAGAGAGACAGAATTGTCATAGCTGACTTCCCAGTTTCTGCATGAGAAATTGGTGTCATTTTGTGTAAAAGGAACAGGAAAGGACAAGTTTTGAGGATAGTGATTAAGTTAGTACTAAACATATTGAACTTGAAGTATTCAGAAAGTATCTGAGGGCATGGCCTTTAGCAAGTTTAGCGTATGGGTCTGGAGCTCCAAATGTGTAGGCTGGAGACAGGTGTGCTGGTTGCTGTTTAACAACTTGCTCTCAGAAATGAGGGAAGAAACCCTGATTTGCAGCACTGACCTATTCCCATGGTGTATGTTTATCCAGTATGGCAGACTTATGGCTACCCATAAGAGGTCCTTGAATGCAGGGTTGGGAAGGGATGGCCATGACTGGGTCTCCTAAGCTAGCTCAGCACACCTCAGGATGGGGGTAAAGACTCAGGACCCTTGGGGGAGGTGGAGAACATGGAGATAGGTAAGTTCACCAGGAAGAGAGTCTAGAAAAGGGCAGGAAGGGAGGGGAAAGAGGCAATTTCCAGGTCAGATGGCTGAGTCACACCAGTAATTAAAACTCATCATATGTGGCCTTTCTTTCAAGCTAACTCAGCAGATAAACTCACTGTTCTCCCCACTACATGGGACATGACTCCCAAGGGTGTAACTTTCCCTGGCAATGTGGAACATGACTCCCAGGAATGAGCCTGGCTCTAGCATCATGGGATTGAGAAATCTTGACCAAAACAGGGAAGAAAATGGAAAACAAAATAACACTTCAGTGGCTGAGAGGTTTCAAATAAAGTGGAAAGGTAATTCTGGAGGTAATTGTTATGCATTAGATAGATATCCCTTTTTAGTTTTTAGTGGATTAGAATAGCTAGAAGGAAATACCTGGACCTGTTGAACTGTGTTCCAGTAACCTTGATTCTTGAAGACAATTGTACAACTACATAACTTTTACAGTGTGACCATGTGATTATGAAAACCTTGTGGCTGACACTTCCTTTATCCAGTGGGTTGACATATGAATAAAAACATAAAGACAAATAAATAAATAATAGGGGGATAAGAGGCATGGGATGATTTGAGAATCCTTTTTAATTTATATTTTTATTCTTATATGTATTTTTTGAGTAATGAAAATGTTCATAAATTGTGGTGATGAATGCACAACTATATGATGATATTATGAACCACTGATTACTGATTGTGTACTTTGGATGATTTTATGGCATATGAGTATATCTCAATAAAATTGCATTAAAAAATCTCATCAGAGAGAGAACTCATAAAGGAGGATGAAGTGAGCAGTCAGAGTCTATAAATAATATTTACTGAATATTTCCTCTGTTATTCACTTATAATGTTACCTCATTTAATCCACCCTCAGTTCTAGGAAGGAGATACTATTGTTATCCTTATTTCATGCGCGAGGAAACTGAGCCATAGAGAGTTTTGGTTGCTTACACTGGGTCATGCAGTTGAGAACCAGGCTTTGAATCCAACAAGGCTGATTTGAGCCTATGCCCTTAAAATCCAATCCATAGCAGCAGCATATGGAATGAAATCTTAAAGGTCAAAGGAAAATAATAGCCAAGGATTTGGAAACACTAATGAAAGAGGGCACCTTAGAAATAACTCTCTCATTCAGAAGTGAGGAAACTGAAGACCAGCCCAGAATCTCAGATGATATAAAAAAGAGACCTCTCCTCTCTCAGTGCATCTCCACCAGTTGTAAAGAAAAGAAGAATCAAATCTTCCTGAACTGACACTTAGATTGTTGTCAAGGAAAAAGTTTGCTACTGTCCAAGAGCTGGTTAAAAATCCTAATCAAGGAAGCCATAGAGCAGGAACCTACCCCTGCCCCTACATTCTGCTCTTACACTGAGCCACCTTAGGCCGTCACTGTATTAGCTTCATGCTCTATTATTTTGTGCCTGCTTACAGGTTGATTTCCAATTAATCTTTTATCATTTTCCATGTATGCATTTTGTTTCCCACTCTAGATTTTTGGCTCTTTGAGTGTCAGCAAGTTTGTTTCATTAGGGCTTTTCAGGTTTCTATGT
Source organism: Tamandua tetradactyla (assembly GCF_023851605.1). NCBI lineage: Eukaryota > Metazoa > Chordata > Mammalia > Pilosa > Myrmecophagidae > Tamandua > Tamandua tetradactyla. Next base: position 60,894 of record NW_027518288.1, read on the forward strand.
TCTCCTATAAACCTTTATTCAAGTAGACACACAATAGGTTTGCTGAATGAATAAAAGACCAACCCACTTCAGAGAGACAGCCACATATGACTTCGATTCATTCCTTTTTAAAACATGGAGGCTTTTAAATCCTTCAAACAATAAAGCTGAATAGTCATTTAATAAGAGGATTTAGATATTTCAGTCCCCTAAAATACATGATAAGAGATAAGAAGTCAGGGTCCCACTGCTTGGCCGAGGCTCGATGAAGGTTTCCACCTAGAGAGCCATATACTATAAATTGATCTCTAACATCTTCCCACTTGCCAAATCAGAAGCATCATCCATAACCAGGTACCCATTTACTGAACATTCAGTGAAGTCTGCATCCTCTACAATGCTAGAGACATTTACTTGGGTTTTCTAAATTAGCTGAGGGACATGCACAAGACTGCCTACTGGTAGACAGCTTCATAATGGTATGACAGCCTGCCAAGGGAAAGGTTTCTTTTCAAAGTTACTTGCAAATTAGAGCACAGTAATGGCTCAATAGTCACCTGCTTCAGATGGCTGCTGGTAACAAACGGAGTGAGAGCTGAGACAGATCCCTGACAGTCATTGGGAGTTACTCTGCTAACGCAGAAAGCTACAAGACATGGGCATGAAAGGAGTTTATGTAAATGGAAGCCATTCCTGTTCTCTGCTGTCTATCAGATATGACATTGAGAACCAAGGATTTTGCATTTGTCACACTCTATAGATACCAGCCTGAGGGTTGGCTGGAAGATTGGTTCTCAACCATTGTATGGTCTCAAGTAGCTTATTTAGACTCTCTGGGACAATCACATTGTACCTTTCATGTGGGAAATTTGATAATTTTCCAGTAATTTAAATGTTTAAGTTCTGTGGAGAGAGGTAATAGAGACAAGTAGGAAGCAGTAGTTCATATCTGACAGTTTGAAAATGATGGATCACCAAATTTGCAAAGCAGCTAATCTACTAAAGAACATCATATCTTAATATCCTTTCTGCAGACACTCAGACTGTGCCTTCTCCATCTCTTACACTCTGCTCTTGCATGAATGAGCTATGGCCTCTCTGCCTTTGTCCTCTGCTAAAAAATTTCAATGCCAGGGAACTTTTCATCTAAGGTCAGAAAGTATCACAAGCATCTCGTGAACAGAAAGCTGGGGGAACACAGCACAACTCCAGGCATCTACCAGCTCACAACTCACCCACATCCCTCTACTTTCTCCACTGACATTTGGGGTTCTGTGCAATATAGGCTTTGGGAAGCCCACACAGTGGCCCACTCTTCTTTCCCTGTGCCTTTTCTCATCTGAATATCTTATGGCCTGTAGCATTTTAATGCTGTGAAAGGAGATTCACAGAATTAAAACAAAAAAAATTCTACTTAACAGCAAGCAGTCTCCTCTCGGAGATGTAAATATTCATAAACATTTCAACTCTTCCAGACCCATCACAAATAGAACCACCAATGACACTCTGCTGCCTTAGGCATTGTTCTACTAAGTTAGGAGCAGGGGAGTGGAAGGGGATATTTTTAACTTCAGAATTTTTTTTTTCCAAAGCCATTTTAAAGTGCCCCTCTGGGAATGGAGCTGGAAAGAAACTGTTTTCTAGAAATCAAGAAATGCTTCAAAGAGAGTTGCAGGTCAGATGTGAAATGGTGATTGAGACAAAGTGAACATATCTTACATTTCTATAGCACAGAGCTCACGGAGAACACTGTACAGAACAAAACCTGATTACAGCTTGTCTTGGCCCAGGGTGATAATGTGTGTGCCCAATTTCCCAGCCAAAGGGGGTGGCCCCAGCATGAACAATACATGCCACTTTTACAGGGATCCCTGGAGGGTTGAGAAGAACCCTGAGCACTCCTGCAAGTGTATCCTCTTTATGAAGCTGCTGCTGTTGAGGACAATGGCATCTCAACTGGTGTAATCACAATTGTACTATCTGGGCATAAGTCCTTGATAAATATGTTTCCTTGATTCAGTTGTTATTTATTATTCAATAACTGTCCTATTACACTTAAATTAATGGGATATTTGGGATGCATCCCTGAATGCTTCCTCCACTGGGTTGTTTCAAGGGAATTCTGCCACATCTTTAATAATGCTTGGTTTGTGGTGACACGGTGCACACATGTCCACATTGGGGTCTCTGTGGCAAGTCTTTTGCAGCTGTTAACAGACAGTTGGATGATTGCCAGCCATTGATCACCAGCCATCCATCACTGTCCCTCAGTGTCACCATCGCCATCCATACCTTCCTCCCCATAGCCACTCCTTGGGAAACATCTTGAAAAATTACAGCTCTGAGGCAGACAGGGAGGGGAAAAAGAGAAGGGATTAGAGAGAAAATAGATGCATGAGAAGATAGATAACAGAGTTGTTGGGACTCTGTTAATTAAAAAGCAGCAATTTGTCTGAATTCTGAATGTGAAGTATCCCTTGGGAGATGTTAGCGGCACTTCCTCCGAGAAGATGTGCTCAGTTTCCACGCTGTGACATGTACAGGCAGGAGACTCCCAGAAGCTCCTGCTCCACTCGGCCCTGCTCAGAGGCCTGAGCACTCTTGGTGGCCCAAGGCCATGGGAACAGCCACTTCCCCATCTCCAGCTGCTCTGACAAGGCTTGAGGTCCCAGGTTTTGGAAAGAGATGAAGTCTCATCTGCTCCCCACATGCAGTGTTCTGCTAACTCAAGAACAGATAACAACCACCACACTAATACTTCCTAAGAACTTCTAGGCCAGGCAACTGGCACATAACTGACATTTAATTCTTACAACAACACAATGATAGCAAACATACTATCAGCAAAAATCATTATTATCCCCATTTTATCAGAGAAGCAATAAAGATGCAAAGATGCACATTAACTTGATCAGCTAATAAATGGTGAAATGAAGTTTCAAACTCAGGCAGAGTGAGTCGAGGACATCTCTTCTCTGTCATAACACTATATTGTCTATCATAAGCTTTGTTTCCAATATTATCAAAGATAATTCTACAAAAGAATGTCACCAATACTGTACCACTTCAAGCCAGAAACTACATGGTCTAAATAGACAGCAGGAGCCCACTGGGCAAAGGACAGTCCTCAGTTTGTCACTGACTAATTAGTCTTGTGATTTTGTGTTGCCTTGAGAAGAAATGAAATCCCCCCTTTGGAAAAAAAATCATTTCTCTTACAGGTTCATAGTTCCTTCCAACAAGATATCCTAGAACAAAAGAATTATACACCACTAGTCCAGGCAGCTGAGGCTGAGAGGCTCTGCCATTCTGTCCCAGAGGGAGGCTGCTGTTCAAGATTACACCATGGAGCTCTGTCTTCCGGATGATTCTAGGTCATTGATTGTGGAAGATTTTTAGAACCTGTTTCTAAGCATGCCCAGCATATTTATTCTGCATTTTGAACAAATGACAGGTTAACTAGTGTGGTCAAAATGTTTGAAAGTACCTACTCAGTAACAGATAAATGGTTCCTGTTGATTTGGGGATTCATAGCTTCATTAAACATTACAGCTTATATGAAAATATTGTTGAAAAGTAGCTATGTGGCTGTGATATTTAGATTCAGGTGTCAACTTGGTCAGGTGAAGGTACCTAGTTCTGTTGCTGTGGACATGAGCCGATGGTATGTGAAGCTCATCTGTTGCTAATTCCATCTGCAGTTGGCTAGGAGGCATGCCTGCTGTAATGAATGATGTTTGATTTAGTTGGCTGGTGCTTAAATGAGAGAGCACAATGTAGCACAGCCCAAGCAGCTCAGCATACCTCATCTCAGCACTCGCAGCTCAGCCCAGGCCTTTGGAGATGCAGAAAGGAATCACCTCAGGGAAACTTGTTGGAACCCGGAGGCCTGGAGAGAAGGCCAGCAGAGAATACCCTGAGCCTTCCCACATAAGAAAGAACCTCAGATGAAAGTTAGCTGCCTTTCCTCTGAAGAACTAACAAAATAAATCCCCTTTTATTAAAAGCCAATCTGTCTCTGGTGTGTTGCATTCTGGCAGCTAGCAAACTAGAACTTCACTCCCAGCAGTATAGACAAAATGGTGACTAACAGAGAGAAATCCCTGCCCTCAGGGAGCTTACAATCTAGCAGTTTTTCTTTGAATGCTGATCTTCCTGAGAGTGTGAAATTGAATTCTTTGTGATTCTCAACTTTCTAAGATTATGTCCATTGCGTAGAGTAGGATATAGCCATGCAAAATGGAACTAATTCCTAGGGCAGGCCACAATTCGGACATAACTTCTTAGGGCTGATAATGACTTTAGAAGTCTGGAACCCATCTCTGGGTGACCTTAGGAGACCCAGTGGTCCTGAAGGCATTACCATGGAGACAGTGCTCTGGACACTGAGAGAGCTGTGTCTCCCCCTGGGCAGGCTGGGGTGTGGAATGGACCTGGACTTAAATTCAGAAGGCATGACTGTCCTGCCCCACACCAACTGTGTCACCTTCCATGAGTGATGACCCTGCAGCATTTGCACCTGTCAAATGATGGAGACTCATCCCCATGGCACATATTTTGAAGGATTATATAAAGCTCAAAGCAAAGCAAAACAAGACAGAAAAGGACTGCAATGAGAAAGTGCTTGGGATCTTAAATTGCACGAATATGTAAAGTGTTAATATCAATAAAGTAATGCATGTAAACTATGATAAATATACACAGTCCTATAATCTGATTTGCTTCCACCTTGAGGATGCACAGGAGGAGGTTTCCTAGGGGTTGATATCACGCCTGACCTTTATTCTCCATTTGTGATAGTTTTGTGATGTGAGATCTGCAGCCCCCATTTCTGGTATGTTTCTGGTTAGGACAGTCTTCAAGAGATATTTTCTCAGAAGGGTCAGTGGCCAGAAGGGAAGCAGAGTCCATTTTGCAACCTATACGTGTCTTCTCCCAATTATTCAATCAAACAGTGACTGAGGTGCTGCAGGGAAGATATTTTATAGATGTTGGGCTCCCTAACCAGCTGACTTAAGTTAATCAAAAGAGAGATGGTCCTGGGTGGGCCTGACATAATCAGCTGGAACGTTTTAAAACTAGGCCTAGCCTTTTGCTGACAGAGAAACTCCAGTTAGCTCCAGGATCAGCCACTGCTCTCCCCTCTCACTGACCCTTCCTTCTTGATCTCCATCTGTGGACAAGAAGCTTCAGCTCCTAACGGGGGGCCTCCAGCCTGCTCATGGCCTTTCCTTCCTGACTTTCTGCATTAAGGTCTTTGGACTTGCTTACCCAACCTGAGCAATTCAGTGAGCCATTCCTTGTAATAAATCTGTTTATACACATATACATCTCCTGCTGGTTCCGCTTCTCTGGTTGGACCTTGATTGGTACCCCATCCTTTCCTCTTGCCCAGTGATGTGCCTACAATGATCACCCAGCTCCCTCCCATGGGGAGTTCTTATACTAAAAGAAAGATTGTCATTATGTCTAAGTGACCTTGGGAGACACAAGCCCCAGGCCCATCATACACTGGAGGAATGGGCTGAGGAAGTAGCCCACCTTTAACCTAAGAATTAATGAAGCATAACAAGAAGTCCAGTGATGATTTGCTCTGGAGCTCTCATTTTCAAGCCCCACCATGGCCCATGGATCCCTGGAGGCTATACTCTCTCCTTAGAGTTTTTCTGTGAAATAAGGTGGTCCATCAGCTTTTTTTTTCAGGGCACTTTGTCCCAGTCAATCAAGATAGATGGCCAGCTCAGGTAAGTTTGTGCAACAGTCTCAGGGTAAGAAACCCTAACTCAATCTATTGCAGAACTATTAATGCTCTCATTAGGAGGCCTAATTATTCACATCAGCCTCTGGTTCTTTCCATGACATTAATTCCATTTCTGACTTCAGAGCAATTGCTCTTCTCAAACCTGCGAGACACCAAACAGGTGTTCTGAGTTCCCAGAATATTGAAATACCTTGAGTACAGCCAGAAGAGATTAGTCTCAAAATGAAACTTTCCTCCTTCTCCACCTCCTCCTGCTATAGACACATTCACCCACATGTACAAACATGCAGAGCTTATTTCCTCTAAATATTCAGATCAAAGCTCCTAACTTCTTCCAAGGACTCTAACACTTACATACCCATATTTTCCCCATTAAAATCAGAGCAATGGACACAAGGCCACATATATTGATTTCTATGTATCAAGAGTTGTTTTACGTATATCGACTGACTTCTAACCTCTATGAGGTCACACTATTATTGTCCACATTTAACAGGAAGAGAACTGAGACAGGTGATTCGCATCTTACCAGAAGTCACTTAGCTAAAAGAGGGAGAAGTTAGGGTCTGCACTTAGGCAGTTCAGCTCTGGAGCCCATGCTTGCAATCTTTAGAGCAAATGGCCACTGCCCGTACTGGATACATTACAGTATGCATCTCCCCTGTACACTTACCCAAAATGGTTTTCCCAGGTTAGAAAAGCAAACCAAACTTGGCTGCCCCCTTGGCCTCCTCTCACCCATCTCTCTCACCAGCTCACCAGCACAGGGCTATCTCTTACATATGTGTCTGGGAGAAGCCACCAGGTAAAGATATGACAAGATAGGGCTACCTGAGTTTCCATTTATAAGCTTTCCCCCACAATCATTGTACAAGATCTCAAATTTCTTGTTATGCAAAGAGAGACCCTTCAGCACCCTCCCTGAAACTCCCCACAGCACACAATTTCAGATCATTTCCAAGGATAGTACAATATTCATCTCCTGCCCACTTGAGAGTTTTCCAGATGGCTGGTTCTGCTGCAGGCACTCTGGTATCAGAAGCAAAAAAAAAAACCCAAACAGTTTTTTGTCAGGTACCTGCCTTTCCCCAGAGTTCTGCCTCACCTTAGTAAGTCTGCCAGCAGTGAGATAATAAACTCCCAGGGCTTCACCAAAACAAAGCTTCATTAGAATTCATGGGGATTTTCAATTCTGGCTAAACCCTTGGGTTCCTACCCTCAGGGGACATCACAGAGAGAGCTGGAGTTTTTGTACAGAGGCCATTTTTTCCCCTTTGTATAAAATAACATCAAAAACTCTGTTCTGATGATTAGAACATTGATCGAACATGCTATTCCCCAGTGAACTAAGGGTTTGGGAAAGTTGAAGGACTACAGGTAGGAAAAATAATAATGGGTTTCAAATGCATGAAGTGCTCTCCAGTGAAGATTAAAATAACAAGTAAATAGAATGAAACAGACTAGCATTATTGACAGTGGATCCACTTGAGGTCATTTATTCATTCATTTAACAAATATTTTTTCAAACCTGAGTCTCTGATGAGCCAGCCACTCTGCGAGATACAATATTTGCTGAATAAGACCGAAAAGACCTTTGTCCTTGTAGAACATTTATTTTCATAGGATACTGGGTAGCCTACCTGGATGCTGTCTGCAAGGGTTTAGACCTCAAAATGCAATAGTGGCTAAGTGCAATCCATTTTTCTTGCTTGCCCATTTTTTCTTTTGTTAATAGCACCAGAAATTTCCTCACCTCAAACAATCCCTCCATCAGTACAAATACCTGCATCATATCAGACCTCTGGCTTAGGGGAGGGCTTATCCTATGCTCCAGGGGCAGACGTGTGGGCCAAACCCAGCCAATGAGATGGTCTCAGGCCACTGGGGAAAAAATTGTTTCAGAGATGAGCAGCTGACCTGCCTCATGTAGTAATAGTGATGTGGGCTGATGGCTTTTCCAACCCATTGGAAGTGAGTCATGAGCCGCCATTGCCTGCAGAAAGCCCACCTGCAAATAAAGGCAATAGAGTCCAGCAGTAGAGAGAGACCAAATCCTAATGAGACCACTTAAGCCTCTAAATACAGTTCTACCTGAAGTCAGATCCACTTCTGGGTTTCTGATATACAGAAATTAAACCTCCCACACTTTTTTTCCCCAAATTAAATTGGCTGCTTTGTTAATCTTAATGGGTTGACTAAATGTCACTAAGTGTGGCTTCTCTGTATCTGTCAATTCCATGAAAGTAACAGAAAATGTTAGGCTTTAAGATTTTGGTGACTATAAATGAATATAGTATATGCACATTGCTCAATTATCATAGCTCCTTTCATGAAAACTTAGCGAAGTGGTGCTATTGCATTGTTTTAAGGGTATTGTGGTAAAAATACTGAATTGGTCTTTAAAAATCTCATGACAGGATTGGGTTACAAGGGAGGGATGATTCTGAAATTTGCTGGAAACTGAGATGGCTCATCTCTGAGATTGCTCAGTCTTCTGGACATTTTTGTATTTTAATCCCTAAACAGCCCCTCTATAGTGTATATTCTTCAGAATATTGAACACTCTGGATAAGGATTGGGGTAGTTCAGGGATGGTAATACCGTGATCAAGATCCAATAAGCATGGACTTCGAAAAAGCTCTGAGAATTTTTGAATATAAGTACACAATTCATTATATTTCACTATTTTTCAAATCTTAATCTATTTTTCTTAAGCATGTGGATAAAAACAAATAAACAAACTGATAAATTATTATCCCTGAAAATTATAACTGACAATGATTATTCTACAATGAAATATTTCAGAATGCATATAAAATCTACCTTCTTCAAATTCTAGTGAATATTAAGATTGCCAGAATCATATCTAAGTCAGACTTCCAGTTGGTTGATGTGAATACATAACCAGAATGCAATAATTCACCTTTGCATAGATGCTGTAGTAATTAGATTCGGATGTCAACTTGGCCAGGTGAAGGTGCCTAGTGATTCTATTGCAATGTGAAATTGATCTATGGCTGATTACATCTGCAATCAGCTAAGGGGCATGACTTCCACAAAGAGTGAGGCTTAATAGGAGAGGACAGAAGAAAAACAAACAGTTCATTGCAGCTTGGCAGCTCAATACACCTCAGCTCAGTGCTCAGAACTATCATAGATCCAACACATTTAGAGATGCAGAAGGGAAAGTCATGTGAACCCAGAAGCGAGGAGAGAGGGCTCACAGACATGAAAGTGTGCATTCCCATGTGACAGATGAACCCAAAGGAAAGTCAGCTGCCTTTCCTTTCAGGAACTGTAAATTTGTAACTAAGTAAATGTCCTTTATAAAGGCCAATCCATCTCTGATGTATTGCATTCGGCATCCTTGGCAAACTAAAACCAATGTTCATCATAGAATGACCTAATGGAGACTCAAAACTCTATTGCATATCTGATTTGATAAGTCAGCTTCAGAACTAGCAAAATGAACTGTCAGCAATAACTGACCCATAAATGTAAATAATATAGGCATGCCCCTGTGAGAAAAGCTGATGCCTATCAAATCCCTTGGTGCTATTTCATGAGTATATTAATGCCAAGGTCCTCTGCTCTGTGGAAGTTCTAAATATGATATTAACAACTGAATTATACTAGGAATTAGAAAAGCTTGGTTTTAATAACACTTCATGCTATTAATTTTGAGAAGTTTCTAAGACTCAGTTCCTATCTATAAAATGGCGTACATCTCCATATTAATAACAAATAGAGTTTTCTTTTAATAGAATAAATGCTAACCCTGTCAGCTGTCTATCTGGTTTCCAAAGCAAATATATCTCAAAGCCATAAGAAGGAAGACAGCAAGTTAACATAAGAAAATATGGCATGATTATCTGCTATACAAATTCCATCAGGAGTCAAATTGACAGAAATGATTTTTAATAAAGTTAACATAAAGATTTTTTTTTCAAACTTCTAAAAATACTTCAGTTTCTACCCATTATATTGGATAAGCAGGACCCCACATTTTTTCAACTACATTTACTTAGCCTCTTGCAACATCATCTTTTCTCAGGTGCTTTGAATGCTATCATTTCATTTTAATGTTTTACAGAGAGTCATTAAAGAAATTTGTTTACATTTAGTTTTACAACCATAATCTTGAACTTATGCCTAATGTTTCCTGTATGAGAGCCCATGTGAGAAACTGTTTTTAAAGCTAAGACAAAAATAAGTTTGTCTGATTTAAAGAACCAGTCCACTTCCTTTATCTGAGAATTTACATAACTTAAAACTCTCCTTTTTTTCCTTTACTTTCATGTTGCCAAAACTAGGTTCAGGTATAGTAACTCTATTAAATTCATGGATAGCATTTGTTCATCAATTTTCATTTAGCCTTATTTATTTAGACTTATTATACATATAAAGCCTTGGATATGTATTGAAAATAAGGCTAAATAGTATGTACTTGAAATAGATACGCTATCCTAAATATAGATTTTAAATCTTAAAAATAAATAGTTAATAAGAATAAAGTCTGCCCATATAGGCTGTCTTTTAGCTGTAATAACTAATAAAAAATCTGGAAATAATAAAAGAATCTATAAAATAAATTTTTGTTGCTATTATGGCAATTGTATAACATGATATTGATAAGTATTAATTCACTGACTTATTCCTCCTACCAGATTAGAAGCCCTTTGAGTGTAGGGACTTTATAGTATCCATCATGGTAATCACAAGGTTTAGAGAGTGACCAAACATAGTAGGGCCACAGTAAATGCTGAAGGAAGGAAAGAATAAGGGCATGAAATAAATGCAGGAAAAGTGGTCATACCGACCTTAGTTAGTATTTACAATAAGATCATGATACATTGTATAGCCTTTAGCATTAGCAATTATCAAAAAAGTGATGGAGAAAAACAATCATTTTTCATCATATTGTAATTTTGAATCACTCTAATTTTTCTCTCTCAATGTGGCTTCAGCAATGCTTAAACATTCTACAGAACCAAAAGCTTTTAGAGTTAAATGCATCAATTGCACATAATCTTGTGATACAATCCTGCCATGAATCCTAATTCATTCATCCTCAGCCCAGGATTACCATCTGCTTATTTTTGTTTTACCTTGTTATAAAGAGAAGAAAATAAAATATCTTAAACTAAGTTCAGGCCCCTGAACTATGCTATTCTAAAATAAATTTTGGTTTGGAACACAATATTCTTATGCCATTACTGATTCTATATGTTAAAGTTTCCACATAAAATAAAAAAATAATTCTTTTCTTTTTTGATAAATTATCTTTGCAGGAGTTCCCTTTTGTTGGTTCAAAAGCAAAACAAAAAATTATCTGAGGAAAGTTCTAATTTTAAATACCCAGTGACTACAGTACCTGATTTGATTTCTTACTGAGCTGTACTTTATAAAATCCTAGCATTGCAAGAGTAGAGTTTGGACAGTTCATTCCTTTGTGGCAAGCTCTCCAGGATGAAGCGAAATCTATATAATTTAATTGTGGATTGGGCAACTGAGAATGCAGTCCATCTTCCCAGAAATGATGATCTGACTTAAAACCACAGAAGGGAGAAACTGAATTGCAGTCCACATGGTTCTGCTCACTTTAATAGTATCATTAAAATGATTCTATTTATGATGAATATATAAAGAAGGCTTAACAGTCTCTCAATATTTCCACCAATGTTCATTTTATCCTTGGATTTTGCAACACCTATATTAGGAGTGTAAAAATATCCAGAAAGTAAATATTCATAGGCAATAAGACCAGTTACAATAAAAGGTGGCACCAAAACTGGTCATCTAGTACCTAAGTGAAGTTGCTTTTAAATCTCCATTCTGGTTTTCCAGCATTTTATGCATACTGAATTTGTATTACAGTATTTCATACATTTATTCACATAGATATAGGAGACATGGCTGGTTCCACTGCATAAATAAATCTGGCAATCAGAAACATTTCTTTAATTAAAGTTGCTAATCATTTATAAGGTGTTATGGATGTGGCTCCTTGAAACATCATAAAAATTTATTTGAACAATAGCAATTGCTGAAATGTAGTAACTTTTATGTACCAAATTTCTTAACAAAAATCAAAGTATTTTATGGCAATGAAGGAATGAATGAACAGTCTATTAATTGGCACCTACCCAACTATTTCTACTAAACCTTCCTTGCCAATCTATCTGTTTCTAGATTACTGCAATAACCACTTCTTCCCCAAATACAATTTTCCTTATGTCTGTGTGTCCCTCTAATCTATTTGCCATAGAGCTGCCAGAGTGATCTTTTAAAAATGCTACTATGATCATGTCTCTCTCCACTTAGTTTCATGGCTTCCCCTTGAATTGAGGATTAAATTTTTTAAATCCTAAGGTTGTTTTAAAAGTCCCATAGTCATTTTTCCTTTACCATTCCTGGAGGTTAATCTTCTCTGTGACTCAGCACATGTTGGTCATTTCAGCCTTGTTTCAGCACCTAAGAAAGCTACAAGTTCTTCCTTATGTCAGTCTTTAAGCGGTTTTTCCTTTTACTTGGAGCACACCTCCTGCCCCATCTCCTCCCAACCTCCAATACACACACACCTCATGTCCCTGCTTACTCTTACTCATCATCAGCTTGAAAACGTCTCCTTGGCCCCATCTTCAACAAGCATTCAGAATCCACTATTCTTTTTTTATGTGGTTGTCAGATTTAATTTTTCATCTTTCATTTCCATGAAAGAAAAATTAGGCAAAGAGAAAGTTAAGCATCTTAAGTCATACCACAAAGAGTGATGATAAAAACAAAGAAATATTACTAGAGTTGACTTTTAAAAGTATCATATACCATTTTGTTTCAATCCCAAAGTAGAAATAAATTTGTAAATGATTCAAAAAACATTATACCAGAGATTATAAAGAGATGTTATCTCACATACCAACTTTTGACATATCGATCAGGATGGCTGGGAGGCATGAATTGAAAAAGATTTTGGAATAGAGACCAGATTCATTGTGAAAAAGTGCTTGATTTAGCCATGTTTCTCCTGGGAAGAGTAGCAGAGGAATGGAGATTTAGTTTAGGTTTTAGGAAAAATGAACAAGGGAAGTGTAGTGACTTCACATCAGCGCAGAAGTGACAAAGCTAAGCCTAGAATTCAAGTCTACTGAATCTTTTTCTAGGGCACCAGTCACTAGGTTACAGATACTGACTGACCTCTTGATGGTATACAAAACATTTGAAATATTTTTTCTTTTGTTTTCCTTTTTCTTCTGGATTTTTATGATATCCTTCTAGACTATGATATTCTTCTACCTTACAGATCATTATTAAGCCTCCTTTGGTTGTATCTCCTCCTCTGCTGAAAGTCTAAATGTTGAAACCCTGCAGACTCTTAATTTTTCTCATTTGCCTTAGGCCGCTTCATTCCATAAAATGACTTCAAATATTTTAATGCTGAAACTAAATCTTCTTATTTCCAATTCCATGTCTTCATATGACACCTTGTAAGTATATTAATATACTTAATTTTAATATGGACAACATATGGAAAACAGAGAGCCAGTAGTTTTCCTTGGGTTTTCTCTTCTGCTCAGTCCTCACTTTTAATGGCTCAACAAGTTCTGTTAACTCTAACTCTGATCATACCTTGAAACCACCATGATTATCACCCTAGACTTAGCCACCAATATCTGTCAGGATTACTTCAAGAACAGCCTAATTAGTCTGTTCTGGTTTGGCAAAGCTGCCAGAATGCAATATACCAGAAATGGAAAGACCCTCATAAGGGAATTTATTCAGTTACAAGTTCACTGTTCTAAGGCCATAAAAATGTCCAACTTAAGCATTCAGAGAAAGATACCTTGATTCAAGAAAGGCCAATGTGGGAAGGCATGTGGCTGGCATCTGCTAGTCCTCATCCCCAGTTCCATTGCATTCGGCAATGCCAGTGGTTTCCTCTCTATGCATCTGTGGGCCTTCTCTGAGACACAACTCTGGGTTCCAGCTTACCTAGCATCAGATGGGAAGTCACATGGCAACATCTGCTGGGCTATGAATATCCAAAAGTCCATGTCTAAGCAACTCTATTAGGACTGAAGCAACTGTGTCTCCTGAGGTTTCCAAATTTCCAAATGACTGTGTCTGTGTCTGTATCTGAGATTTCTCCAAAGTATTTCCCTTTTCAAAGGACTCAGTAAACTAATTAAGGCCCACCTTGAATGGCTGGAGTCACATTTCCATCTAACAAAAAGTTCACACCCACAATTGAGTGGGTCAATTTCCATGGAAACAGTCTAATCAAAGGTTTCCACCCTAAACAATAGGTCTGGCCCCACAAGATTGGATCAGGATGATAAAATGGCCTTTTGGGGGGAGATAATATTTTCAAACTGGCACATGATAACCTCTGGACCTCAAAAAGACATGTTTTTTTCCCATAGAAAATACATTAATCCCATGACAAGATCACAAAAGCCTTAAACCACTTTAGTAACAAAACAAATACAAGTGAGAAACAGTAAAAAATCTCATCAAAGTCAGTTACAGGCATGATCTGTCCAAAGGCAAAATTCTCTTCTGGCTGTGGTCCTGTGAAACTCAAAACAAGTTGTCTGTTTTCAATACATAAAGGAAGGATAGTGATATGATACTTGCTCCCATTTCCATAGGGAGAAATTGAAAGGAACACAGAGGTCACTGTACCTCAACATTTCTGAAAACCTGCAAGGCAAACTCCATTGGATTTCAAAGTATGAGAGCCGTTCATCAATGTGGTTTTAGAAAGTGACAGTTCCATCATTTCCAAGGGCCTATGCAGTGGCCCTGCTTTCTCCAAATCTGGGGTGAGGGTTAAAACATTGGGGTACCTTGTGGGGGCCACCTTTCTCTCAGCTCCACCCTCCCCAAGCACTGGGGCAGCACCCAGGCTCTCTGCCATCTCTGAGGCACATGCTTAACTGCTCCAGAGCAATAGGGCAATTACCAGGCTGTACCCAATCCCCTATGCATGATTTCATCCTCTCTGAAGCCTGGGCACCACAACTCATCTTAAACACAGAGGTAGAAGGCCCACCCTCTGCCTCTGTGGCAAACTCACTCTCTCCACATGCATGGGTGGGTCCACTTTCCTGGCCTGAGATTCCTGGCTCTAGACCTCAGCTTCTACGGTTCTGCCTCTGAAGTCAATTGTCCTTCAATTTACCCCTTTTCTGTCTCTTTTATTCTGAACTTGTAGTGGGTCCATTCATGCAGATTTTCTTAAAAAAACATTGTTGATTTTCCATGCAGTATGCAGGGATCAAAGTTACCAGACAATAGGGCATTTCACAAATCCTTTCTGGCTTTTTCTGAATGGCTGACTTGTTCCATGTTTGGTTAAACCTCACCTGGAGCCCTATTCACTGCAGTCTCAATTTCTAGAAGCCCAGAATTTTCCAGACCATCATTTTCTGCTTTCTTTGTACCCAATAATTCATTTCTACCTTTATCTTTGCTATCATATTTCCTTATAAGCTGCAAAGAGGAGCCAGGCTGCATTTTTCAGATTTAGTTTAGAAATGTCCTCAGATAAGTACCCTGGGTCATCACCTTTAATTTCTAATGTCCATCCAACAGCACAACTCAATTTGGCAAAATCCTTCTGCCAAACTTTAAAACACAGGTCACCATTCTTCCAGTTTGCAATAACATATGCATTATTTCTGTCTAAAGCCCCACCAGAAGTGTCTTTAGAGTCCATATTTTTACTAATAGTCTCATAAAATATTCTAGGCCTTCTCTATCGAGTTCCTTACAACTCTTCCAAATTTTCCTCTTATCCATTTAAAGAACTGTTCAACATGTTTGGTATTTGCAAACCAAAGCACCTCACTTATCTGCTACCAAAATCTGCTTGGGGTTGCTACTGCCAGAATGCAATATACCAGTACTGTAACAGTTTTTTTTTTCATGGGCAGGCACCAGGAATCAAACCTGGGTCCCCAGCATGGCAGGAGAGAATTCTGCCACTGAGCTACCATTGCACTGCCCTGGAACAGCTTTTTTAAATGAAATTTATTTGGTTATGCATTTACTGTTCTAAGGCCATACAAATGCACAACTAAGGAATTCAGAGAAAGATACCATGATTCAAGAAAGGCCAATGTGGGAAGGCATGTGGCTGACATCTGCTAGTCCTTGTACCCAGTTCCGTTGCTTGCTTCCTCTGATGCCAGTGATTTCCTCTCTAAGCATCTGTGGGCCTTTTCTGAGACACAGCTCTGGGTTCCAGCTTGCTTAGCATCACATGGGAAAGCACATGGCAATGCCAGCTGGGCTCTGAATCTCTAAACATCTGTGTCTATGCATCTCTATTAGTACTGAAGCAACTATGTCTCTGGAGCTTCCTGCATTTCCAAATGACTGTGTCTGTGTCTGGATCTGAGATTTCTCCAAAATGCTTCCCTTTTTAAAGGACTGAGTAAACTAACCAAGACCCACCTTGAATGGGTGGAGTTACATCTTCATCTAACCAAAATATCACACTCATAACTGAGTGGGTCAAGCTCCATGGAAACAATCTAATCAAAGGTTTCCACCCTAAACAATAGATCTGGCTTCACAAATTTAGATCAGGATGATAAAATCGCTTTTCTGGGGTACATAATAGTTTCAAACTGGCACATAGTCTCCTCCCTGATTTCCTTTATGTCCACTTTCCCCTATCCCTTTCTTTATGGTAGTCAGATTGATGCTTTTCAAAACATGAATAATGTCATGTAGAATTCTTGCCTAAAATGCTTTAATGGTTTCTTGTCAAACCTGAAAGTGAACCCCAATTCCCAAACTTAGATTCTAAAGTCCTGCATGATGCAATTTCTTCACCCTCACTTAGGGATCTTCATTTCCCCCTTATCCATTACATTTCAGCCAAACTAGCCTTCATTGTCTCCTCAAATATGCTATGTTCATTCCTTTCTTAGGGCCTCAGCATTACTCAGTATACTTTCCCTAGCAACTGTCTTGTTCTTATCATTCATAGTGCAGCTTAAATTGGGCTTAAATGTCCTTCTCTGACAATTGGCGGTTAGAACAAATAAACATATACATCCCTTCACATTGCCTTTTTGAATTCACTTTATAGAATGATATAGTAACTGATAATTTTGCCATCTACTTATTAGTCATTCATTCATTCACTCATTCACTTACTCACCCGTTATCTTTGCTTTTACTCAAGAATAAATTCCATGATAGCAAGGAACTTGTTTTGCTTATATACCTCTAAAAATTCCAGGCACACAATAGGAATGCAATATGCATTAACTGAATAAGTAAACTATATCCTTTGTACAATTCTCTTATAAAATTCTTTTGTACAAATTTCTTATAAAGTCTTTGTACAAATTTCATATACAACTGATCCATTCTTAAGTTTGCAACAGCTTTTTACATTTGTATTTTAATTTTCTGGCAATTCAGAATTTTTTTAGACCACTCTTCCTACACTCAGTTGGAATATATTTAGGATTTCAAACACTTATGTAAACACAACTTTATGACAAAAATAAAACTGAGGCAGGAGCTAGAGAGTACAGAGGATTATGTCAAATTACAAGATATATTTGTTATTTTTAGTTTCTGAAAGCAGTACTTTCAAATAAGAACTATTACTAGGTAAACACTGTCATCTGTAATTGCATAGATGCTTGTTTTCATCAATAAATGCACTGAAATTTAGGAAAATGAACTGTAAATATATTTCTTTAAAAATCTCCCTTTCATGATGTGCAATCAATTGCTATTGTTCCAGGTACATCATGTTTAAGCTATGCCTTAATAACCTGAGAAATTCAGGTTTCCAAAATATGGAAAGGTATCTGTACAAATTCTTATGTTAATGGCCCAGTTATATATCTGACGACAACCTTTAAGTGCCCTTGCCACATGTACCAGGACAAAACGAACACCTTTAACTCTCCTTAGAAAAATCATGAGAGATTCTTACACACTATGTGAAACAGTAAATTCTACAGTGGAGAATTGTTTTTCTCAGTGTGGCTTCCTCTCATCAGTCTCAGAGTTAACTTAAGAGTGACTACTGTGATGATGTACATTGAAATAAGGGCAGGGAAGGAAGGAAGACAGGTTCTTATGAATTGATAAACTAACTATATCAAACTTGGGAGAAAAATTGATGTGGAAGGGAGGAAGCTAGTGCAACCTGCTGTTTCAGAGGACAGATTTGAAGCACAAGTGTGTTCCTAGCAATCTTGGTTACTGTACTAAGCAAGCACTTCTCCCAACTGCAACATAAGTGTTGTTTAGGAAAGATATATCCGATGTCTCTAGGTATTTAGACAAAGCAGTATAAAAACTGGTGTCAACAGTGTCATGGATAATTACAGTGATGCATAATTTGGATTCCTGTTACCGGTTACATCAAAAAATAATTAATGACCACATCATTACTTATCAGATTATCTGAAGACTATCCCAGATTTTGTTGCATACATCAGGGAGCATTGCCATGTGAGAGTGAAATGATATATGCTTTTATTCTTTCCTTCCTCCCTCCTCCCCCCCTCTCTCCATCCCTCCCTCCCTTCCTTCCTCCCTTCCTCTATCAAGCAAATATTTATTGAGCATGAGCATCTACCGTGTTGCAAGGCATAGGAGGTACAACACTGAGCAAGACAAAAAGGCCCCTCTCTTATGGTGAATTTTGACACAGATAATAAGTAAACAAACAAATAAATAAGGTAATTATATTTCACAGTACATGCAATAAATAAAAGAATTAAGGTGAAGGTATGAAATCCTAAGAAGAGTTCACTTTAGATGAGATAATCAAAGAGGGTTTCTGAGCTGAGACATTAAGAGTTAGAAGAATACCACCACGTATGGCATTGGTTGGGAAAATATCCCAGTTGAGGAGAATAAAAATGTCTAAAAGCAGAAAGTATTTCAGTGTGTACCAGAACCTGGAAAATCTGCATGGTTATAGCAAAGTCATGAATGCTACAGTGATATTAAATGAGGATGGACAGGGAGATGAGTGCCAGATTTAGAGCCAGGAGCTATAAATACAGTACTACTGATAAGGAGCCTGTTCTAGTTTGCTAGCTGCTGGAATGCAACACACCAGAGACGGATTGGCTTTTAATAAAAGGGGATTTATTTTGTTGGTTCTTCAGAGGAAAGGCAGCTAACTTTCCACTGAGGTTCTTTCTTACGTGGAAGGCACAGGATGGTCTCTGCTGGTCTTCTCTCCAGGCCCCTGGGTTCCAACAACTTTCCCCGGGGTGATTTCTTTCTCCATCTCCAAGGGGCCGGGCTGAGCTGCAAGTGCTGAGATGAGGAATGCCAAGCTGCTAGGCTGTGCTACTTTGCGATCTCTCATTTAAGCACCAGCCAATTAAGTCAAACGTCACTCATTGCAGCAGACACGCCTCCTAGCCGACTGCAGGTGTAATTGGCAACAGATGAGGTTCACGTACTGTTGGCTTATGTCCGCAGCAACAAGATTAGGTATGCTCACCTGGCCAAGTTGACAACTGAATCTAACTAACACAGAGCCCTATTGCAGCCTAAAAGCATTTCTCATGACTCTGTTTGTCACACTAATGAGCAGAGATGATTCTACCCAAACCATATATGTAGACTCTTAAAAATGGGACTTGAGCCAAAATCTTCCAATCCTGTCTCTAGCTGCCACAGCCACAGTTGTCTTGCCACTCTTTAGTAACAAATGCTTCCCTGAAAAAAAGACAAAAATACTCCCTACCTTATGTAATATACAGAATTTAACTCAAAATAGATTGAGATATTAAATATAGGAGCTAAAACTATAAAACTCCTAAAAGACAACATAGGGTCAAATTTTTCATGACCTTGTATTTGACACAGGATTTTTAGATATGATACTAAAAGCACAAAAGAAAGAGACAACAGATAAACTTCACCACAAAATTAAATACTTTTTGTGCCTCTAAGGGCATTATCAAGAAGGTGAAAGACAACCTACAGAGTGGGAGGAAGTATGTGTGATAAGGGCTTAATGCCAGAATATTTCATGAAACTCTTACAATTCTTCAATTCAATTAGAAAACGGGCAAATGAGTTGAGCGATCACTTCTTTAAACAGTATATACAAATGGCCAAAAAGCACATGAAAAGATACTCAACGTATTAACCATTCACTAGAGAAGTATAAATTAAAACCATAATGACATACCATTTCATACCCACAAGGATAACTGTGATTTAAAAGCTGGAAAATAACAATTGCTGGAGAGAATATGGAGATATTGAAACCCTCATGCACTATTGGTGGGAATATAAAATTGTGTGACTATTGTGGAAAGCAGTATGGCAGTTCCTCAAAAAGTTAATAACAGAATTATCATACGACCCAGAAATTTCGGGAAACAGGAACTCAAACAGATACTTATGCTCAGAGCAGCATTATTCACAATAGCCAAAAGGTACAAACAACTCAAGTGTCCATCAACACACAAATGAATAAACAAAATGAATACACATACACAATTGAATATTACTCAATCATAAAGAGGAACTAAGTTCTAAGATATGTTGCAACATAAGTGCACCTTGAAAACATTATACTGAGTGAAATAAGCAAGGCACATAAGGGCAAAGCTGTATGTTTTTATTTATATCAAATACCTAGAAACAGCAAATTTATAGAGAATGAACATAGGCATATGGAAATGGAGTGTAGGGAAGGGGGAGTTGTTTGGTAGGTATAGAGTGCTTGTAAATTTGGAAAATTTTCAAATAAAATTAATTTAAAAAAACATGGAGGGGGAACATGAATATTGATGTAGTTCCATTGGGGTTGATAAGTATAGGTAGTGTAAAGCATATATTAGACAGCAAAAAGAAACCTTCCATGTGGGAGACACAGGTTTGATTTCCAGGCCATGCACCCCCTTTCCCCTCCCCCCAAAAAGAAAGAAACCTATAAAATCAGTTATTTGGAGATGTTTTCTAAATTGAGTCACACACCTTCAGGAAAGACACCTACAATTTGAGCAATAGTTGTGTCACCTCTAAAATAGAAAATTGGACTTGATACGTGTTTTTTCAAAATTTGTTTCAAAAAGGTTCTGAACACTTTATATTTATTTAAAATAAGTTAGGACAAAGAACATAAGTATAACAGAAAAAGGTGGATCCATTCTGCTTAAAATAGGGACAAAGGGTCCAGGATCCCAGAAGCAAATTTTGACAGCCATAAACTTCACACATCTATAAGCGAAGTTTGTCATGATCTAAAATGTTCCTTTAGCTATAAGGCTTTGTGATTCCATATTTATATTCTATAGCAGGCCAAAGATATATTTCAGGGAAAACAAACAAACAATATGAAAAATAAAGCCATATTGGGAAACTAATAAAGTATTACTGGAGGAAAGAAGCATATGTGCTAAAAGCAATGAATATTTCTTATCATTATACATGGCCTACATCATACACTAGAACTGAACAACAGGAATAAAATCAAGAAACTAGAACTGATGTTGGTGACAGCAATCTTAAATCACAATTAGAGATTTTTATCAGAATTCCAGTCAGAGAATTGACTCTGACAGCCTAACAAGCAGTTAATGCTTTAAGCAAACCATGAGGAGAAGCCAAAGTTAGAGTATGGTCAAAAGTCTTCATCATTGCAGCCTGGAACACTGGACATCATAAAGGGATCTCATGCTGATTTATTGAGTTGGCTGCCAGCGTCAAAGGAGGTCATCTAGGTAGTTTTGGGACTCTGGATGAAGCAAAACTGGGTCAGCACATAACTCTCATCTGTAAGGGATCCTTCCCTTATGCCAGCTCCTCAACTGTGCTTCAACAGTGCATCTAGTGGATCTCCTCAGCTCATAGTTTTCCCTTCTTCTCTATTGTCTTCCTATACCTCTTTGGAAATCTATATGTTCACCATGAGAACATAAAAAAAAAGCAACCTAAACTAGCTGGAAAATAATACAAGTATTTTCTATGGCTTATGGTCAGTGGTCAATGTATGGTTTAGTGGGAAAAGCACATGAGTAGGAATCTACAGACAGATGTGTTTCTAAGTCACTAGTTATTAATGATACGTGTTTAATCTAGGCAATTAAATCACTGGATCTCAATTTGCTCATGTGCGATTAGAATTAAATGTTTGTAAATGATGTGTTACATAATCAAGAATCTTATCACTGACTTTAATATATTAAATTATAAGTCTTCAGAAAGTCTAAGCTCTCTTTATTTAGGATAGTAAAAATGTTGCTATATGTAAATGGAAACAGATTTTGGGCACATTCTTTTCTTCTTTGTTTTCTACCACCTCACCCTACTCCCATTCCCCAAGCTTTATATGCACATCACCGTGCTCAAATACTGAAGTGGGAGCAAATAAATTATGATTTGGGACCCTGACTTCCAAGAAAGGACAATTTACTGAAATAGTCAAGCCACTGTCTGTCATCTCATAAAGATATGTGATACTTCAAGAATGATCCCCTATTTGGGTCACACACAAAATGGAGTTTCCCTACACAATGTAGTGTCTTTAAGTGTAGTTACCAAGTGGAGAAATTCTTGGTGTAGATATATAGAAGTTACTCAAATATATGCAGATGTTGCTGCAGTAAGTTTTCCATTATGGAAAATATTGAGATAAATCTTTTCAAAAATAAAGACTTGAATATCTATTCTTCAAAAACTATTCCTTTGTTTTTGCACAAGGATTTTATTTTCCATTCATAAAACCTCCTCAATACTGTTTCCTTTGAGCTACCTTCTTATCTCTTTTACAGCCAAGTTTCTTGGAAGAGTGATTTGTTCTCACTGTCTGTACATTTTCATCTTCTCTTCTCAATCCATTGTACTTTGTTTTCACCTCCCAGTACGCTACTTAAAACGTTCCCATAGACATAGACTCTATATTGAATAAACTTTTGACCTGACCAAAAACAAACTTTCATTTTGAGAAGAATGTAAAGAACGCTATTTTCTCCAGTATATTGGTCTTACATTTTTTTTGGTTATTTTCCATACCCTTTTTTTAAACCCAATTTGTCGAGGTTGTCATTGTCAATGGTTACATATACATACATTTTGCTAACACAGGAATCTTTGCCATATCATGGTTAATCAAAAAGTAAAATTTATGTACCAATTAGTGGCAGGTTTCAAACTATTAGTGCATTTTCACAATTTTCCAATACCAAATGCACCTGTAACTACTAAAAGTATTCAGTGCCAGGGAGGGGGTAGGGTTGAATGCTGCCTCTTGTTCGTCCCAGGCCAGACATAAACATTGTCTAGCATTATTCATAATTAATTCTGGCAAGAGAAAGAGATGCAGAATTGTTCAGGAAGGCAACAGATGGAAGTTTGTTCCACTTCTGTAAACTAGAACAGCTAGATGATCACATTAAAAATCAGTCCCTGCTTTAGTAGGATTTTTTTAATTCCTTGGATTTGATGAATATATGAACCATAACTAAGTTCAGAAGATCCCAATGAATATAAAAACAATACCTTATACTATATCACCAAAAATAAATGTTCTGTGCACTTTTTGGTAGGTCTACTCAAATACATTCATCGGCTAATATTTCAGTAGGAAAATCATATTTGTTCTCTCTCTGAGGCCAGCTAAGATTATTTGTTTTTGTATAACATGATTTCTTTAAAACATCCACATGGTACAATGATAAATGAAAAATGTAAAATCTCCCCCTTAATCTTACTCTGTCCTTATAAACATATTGTAAGTCAGACAGGCCATGTTAGCATAAAATTGGCCTTTGGAGGAAACTGATTAAACAATCAAGACAATTTTTTTTAATTGTTTTGGAAAAGGCAGTGGGGTTGGAGAGGAGGGGATGGAGTTGAAAAATATTTATGAGACAGATACTCTAGTAGTTGATGGCCAGATTTTTAGGGATGAAAATGAGACTGAGTCAAGAATGGGTCAGAATTTGGGTTTGAGAAATTATATGAATAACCATGCCTTACACTGAAAGGAGAAGGTGAATATTTTTTGAAGGAAATTAATTCATTTGGAGCATGATAAATTTTAGATGTTTTTAGGTTATTCATGCAGAGTGTGCTGATTTGAAAAGATGCATGGACCCTAGAAAAGCCATGTTTTAATCAAAATCCCATTTTGTAAAATAGCAGAATAATCCCTATTTAATACTGTATGTTTGAATCTGTAATTAGATCATCTCCCTGGAGATGTCTCCCAATCAGGAGAGGTTGTTAAACTGAATTAGGGAGATGTGTCTCCACCCATTTGGATGGGTCTTGATTGGTTTACTGGAGTCCTATAAAAGAGGAAACATTTTGAGAATGAGAGATGTGGAGAGAACAGAGAAAGCTGCAGCACCAGGAAGCAGAGAGTCCACAATCCAGCAACCTTTGGAGATGAAGAAGGAAAACTCCTCCTGGGGAGCTTCATGAAACCAGAAGCCAGGAGAGAAAGCTAACAGATGATGCCATGTTCACCATGTGCCCTTCCAGCTGAGAGAGAAGCCCTGACTGTGTTCACCACGTGTCTTATCACTTGAGAGAGAAACCCTGAACTTCATCGGCCTTCTTGAATCAAGGTATCTTTTCTTGGATGTCTTAGATTGGACATTTCTATAGACTTGTTTTAATTGGGACATCTTCTCAGCTTTAGAACTGTAAACTTGCAACTTATTAAATTCCCTCTTTTTGAAAGCCATTCTGTTTCTGGTATATTGCATTCCAGCAGCTAGCAAACTAGAACACAGAGAAAGTTAAAGAAATTTGGCAAGATAGATCTGGTGTTAAGGAAAGTGATATAAGTTGGAAAACTCTGTCTCTTGTAAACCTATATACACACACACTTACTCAATGTTTTGAGGATCATTAGAAAATAAATGATTGTAGGTGAACCTTCAGGAGTGAATAAATCATGTAGGGAGAATATACTGAATGAGATGATAAGTGGACCTAAACAAAACTCTTAAGTAGTGGTATTTACACAATAACAAAAGTAAAAATATTCAAAGGAGCTGGAGGGAAAAAAGGATTGAATTATGACAATGAAAATGAAAGAATAATTTTGCACAGGACTTTAATGGTCAAATTCTGTAAAGAGGCCAATCAACTGAATTGAAAATCTCAGTTGCTAGAGAAAGACCTTTCAGAGCCAAGCAGAAATCTAATAATAATAGGTTGAGGAATAGGAAGTGGAGGCACACCATATAGCTAAGAAATTCAGTTGCAGAAGCAAGGAGATCCATCAGGAGGACCCTCAAAACAGACATGCAATTAAGGAATGATTATTTATATTCCTTTTTTTTTAAATGGAAGAGATTTGGACAGCTTTATTCACTCAAGGAAAAGTTTTAGCTGACAGGGAGAAATTTTATATACAGAAAACAGAAAGAGATTGAGCATATTTCAAAATGAAGAAGAGAGAATGGGATTTATAACTGAGGTGGAAGGGGAGCTATTATTAAGAAAACAATGTTATTTCTTGTATTCATCTGGCCTCTGAATGAGGACATCCATTAACTAAAAAATGTGACCCTCTATCTCAATTCACAAGAATATTTTCATTGGTTAAGCCTAACCAGCCATTCCAGAATTAGATGTAGGAGATGGAAGTCATTCTCAGAAGGATCTCACACTGTATTCCTTCTTAACTTTATAATGGCAACTATCATCATCACAGGAACCAACACCACACAAAAGTCTAAAACTGGAATAAGTATTAAAAGCACTAGCACATACCTTATCTCACTTGGCCTTCTTTTCAGAATTATTCCCAGCATTCTTTTACAAGGCTTGTTTAGAAAGGTCCAATAGAGTATTAATTAAGTTATTAGAATGCATCTTACATGGGGCAGCCTTTAGAAGAAACCTGAGTGAATTGAATACCTACCTTGGTCTTGCCTATTCTTTCTCAATATAAAATCTGAAAGGAAAAGATTGCTTTTTCCTGAGCCATTTTCTCAGGGGCAGCAGTCTTAATCACTGAGAAAAATGCTTGGGTAACCTCATTTATCATCACTCACCTTTCAAACTCAATAAAAGAGTCATTGTTATATTTTTGCCAATCTCATTTTCTTTTTAAATCATGAATTAAGATATTCTTTGTAATTTAGACACACTGTAGGTGGGAGATCCAGGTTACAATTGGACAGAAAGTCCCATTTAGTATATCATTAGATAATAATCCTCTTTCATCGTGGCTAATTTTACATCTGAACAAGTGTAATAGTCATCATTACAAGGGGTCTATGATTCTACTAATTTTGCTCCCCCCAGAACTCTCTCAGAATATTTTTGACAAGTATCAGAGGAGTTGCCTGGCAACTGTGAAGAACAAATACAAAGAAAGAGAGGTGATTTAATAAAGAATGCAGACACAATCAAAACTTTGTAAAAATGAACCAGATATCTGTATTCAGAAAAAATACCATCCCTTGAGCAACTTTTAAATGCAAAAAAAAAAAGTTTTTGTGAAAATCAATTATAATATAATTAAGAAAAACATGGGAGCTGATAAAAAGTAACCAAGTGAAGCATTCATAAATGTTCTTTCTGTCCGCTCCCACAATGCAGTTTGTTCCACTATTTAGATCCTCATATTTATTAATTCATTATACTTATGGGAAACATTCTTTAGAAATTTGTCTGGATGTAATAAAGCAAATAAGAAAGTCATACCTCATCCAGCATGGCAGCATGGGAATTTTGTAGGTTCAGCAATTTGGGAGGTTCATAAGTTTGCTAAAGTGTCAAAGAACCCATAACTGTTAAAGATGTGCAAAATTATCACTAGGAGGGAAAATAAGCTTCAATGCAGAGTCCAGTAATTCCTGATATATATAAAACAAGTCTATAGAAATGTCCAATCTAAGGCATCTAGGGAAAGATACCTTGGTTCAAGAAGGCCGATGACGTTCAGGGTTTCTCTCTCAAGTGAGAAGGCACGTGGTGAACACGGTCAGGGTTTCTCTCTCATCTGGAAGGGCACATGGAGAACACGGCATCATCTGCTAGCATCTTCCCTCCTGGCTTCCTGTTTCGTGAAGCTCCTCAGGAGGCGTTTTCCTTCTTCATCTCCAAAGGTCACTGGCTGGTGGACTCTCTGCTTCGTAGTGTTGCTCTCTCTGAATCTCTTTCTCCAAAATGTTTCCTCTTTTTTAGGACTCCAGTAAACCAATCAAGACCCATCAAACGGGTGGAGACATGTCATCCCCTAATCTAGTTTAACAACCATTCTTGACTAAATCACATCAACCAGGGAGATGATCTCATTACAGTTTCAAATATACAGTATTGAATAGGGGTGATTCTACCTTTATGAAATGGGATTTATATTAAAACACTATCTCATATAGTCTTGGCAGGCACAGAAGTTTAGCTTGCCAGGGAAAAAGACAGGAACACTTGAATGCTTCAGAACCTGCTCATTCTATTACTCAACTCAGTCTCTTTCTGCATAGTGGCTTCATTCTCTCAATCTAGCTTCCTCCACTTGGTAGAGAAATGACCAATAGCTAAGCCCAAGATTCACTTCTCAAAGTTTCAACACCAGAAATGAACTGCTCCTCTTCTCTTCTTAATCTAACTTGAAAAATCTAACTTGGATTAATAAGGCCTGATTTAAGATTCCATTACAGCCTCAACCAACACCTGTGGCCAAGGAGTTGGGTAATATGATGGGTTGACCCCGTTGGAATGGTATAAATTAAAAAGAAAGAGGGTTCTTCAAAAGAAGATGCATGTATTTCAGAGAAAATGGGAAGATGGCATGCCAAACATAACGAGTAAGGAAATGAATAAATTTGGCCTTCTGATTTCTATTTCTTGGTTGCCATTTTATGGTATACACTTAAAAGACGATTATTAATCACTTGATTTAGATGCCCAGCCACATTTCTCTTTTAACATGTTTCATTCTTACAGTTATCTATCTCTTAAAACAACTGGGAAAATACAGTAGAATAGAGAAAAAGGGCTCTGTGCAAAATATGCCAAACCTGAGTGCAAGATCCTTGGGATCACAGAAGAAGGGCTTACTAACAGGTAATCCTCGGACTTTCATAATTTAAGTATAGAACCCACACCTCTCTCTAGGTTATGAGCACATACCTTCTCAATCTGTCAGACTCATGCAGGCAGTTCATGAAGAAGTCATTGACTTATGAAGAGTGTTAGGTAGCTGATCTAGAAGCAGAGGTGACACACTCTGTACTAGACATTGCTAATGTACAAGGTACTGGAGAATTGTAAGCAGCTAAGTAAAATCCTTTCTTGGGGGAAGGAAATTTAATTCACCCACCATATTAACTTTCCCTTCTAGAGGCATCAACATGTGCTTTTATCAGTTTATAGGAAATTAACTTCTGCTTCTGGGATTCTGTATCTGTCAGTTATCAGGCTCAAACCTTAAAGAGATGAACTTCCTAATTTGCACTTTGAGTGGCAATGTAGAAAGGATGCAGCACCTGCATTTTTCTCAGGTTTGAACTATTAACAAGTAAAGAATGTTAAAATGCAAAACATTCTTGGTAGTCCCAGAGTATTTCTGTTTGTTTTCTCAAAATGATCCATGATCAATTTTCAACCATTTACAATGAGAAAACAAAAATGTTATTCTTTTAAAAACAATCACAAATACATAAATATTCAGCTTTTTCTACTTTATGAAGAGAGGTTTTCAGACTAAAGTTCTTCATTTTGTTTGTTATCCGTATCACAGACACATTCATTGTCCTATGAAATGTCCTAAATGCATCACTGTGACCAATTCAAGGTCTTCAGGAATCTGTCTTCATTTGGATCCACCAGAAACCCCGCCCCCACAAACACATCCAGGCCAGTAGAGTCTTCACAATTCATAGGAGAGGCCCTGTACATTCCAACTTCTTTACTCTTGCTTCTGATGATCCTCTGCTTGGGAGATCTTTTCATCAATTCTTTTGAGTCTTGGAGGCCAGCTCATATCCTACCTAGCACTTTTGTAAAGCCTTTCTTAATTCCCATCCATCACCCAGCCTCCCTCCACCTGAGTTGGAAGCTGTGTCTTCCTCTATTCATTCACAGAATTTATAAAAATTGTTTCATTATATAACATTTGATATGACACATTTGTATATTCTATCATTATAGTGTGTTCCAAATTCTAAATTGTTATATATTATTTGTCTGAATTTCCTCCCTCCTAGTTAACAAGTTTCCCTAAGATCATGTCTGCTTATTTTATATCTAAAAGTGTCTATCCCTGTACAGTGCTTATACCCTTAACATATTGTGGTTTTCACAAGAACACAAACTCTTTAAGAAAACAACACCTTCTTACACTTTGTATCTCCATTACCTAGACTTGGGGAACAATAGTCCATGAGGAGCTATTTGCTAAGTAAGGGTCTAAATATGAACACTGAATTACTTAATTACTTCACTAGGCCATTAACAATTTTAGAACACAAAGTTCTAAAAGCCATTTTCCCCAAACCAAAACAAATGAGGAGCATCAGCACAATAATAATTTGATACTGCTCATAACTGCATTGTTTAAATATCTGTTCCATATTTATTCAGTGGTGATGGGGTATGTGTTTGTGAGAATTTTGGTTTTGTCTCTTGAGGGTACCAGCTGCTTACCAGGAGTGAGTACTAATAGGCCATTATAGGATGGACTAGTCACCTGTGAAGTCCAGAATAAACTGGGATCAAATGTTGAGATTATTCCAGAGATGTTAGATACATTTACAGATTGGTATTCCATGAACACTTTAGTCTAGCTCTGAAAATGATGTTCTTTTCACTAACTCACATATGAGATCTAAATTACTAAAATCATTCATTCAATGATATTAAGGGCTTGTTACAATGCAGGCATTTTAGTATAGTGACTGAGAGCATGATCTGCAGTTTCAGAAAGACCTTAAATGTTTCATGCTTCAGTATTCTCTCATATGAAGTGTGGGTACTGAATCCCACCTTATTGGTCTATTGACAAGTTTAAATGATAAAATGTGTGCATAACACTTAGCTCAGTACCTGACACACAATATGTGCTCTACAAAAGGCAATGAGAATATTTTTTCTTCTGGAGTTTACCATCACTACCCAATAAACCTTTTTTGAAGGAAATGTTCTACTGCCAAGTTGTCCAATGCAATGGACACTAGCTGGTGATTGGATAATTGAAATGTGGCTTGTGCAAATTGGAAACTTAATTTTTAATTTTAGTAGCAATATGTGACTATTGACTAACCTATTGTACAGCATGGAGACTATATGCTTCATGAGATTGGTGCTGTGTCTTATTCAACATCATCCCACCAGGGCTAGGAGCAATTCTTGTACATAGTGGAACACAGGAAAAAAAAACAAAATAAATATGAAACATAATTTCTAGCATCAGGATATCTTCATTCAATTAATAGAGAAAAGAGAAATTAAATAAATGAAGCTGTCATATTTCAAGGAAGTCATAGGTTATGATGGGCCTGTCTAGCTCTGTTGATCTGTCTAGAGTAAACACCCTCATGTCAAAGACAAACTCATATAATATTCCAACTAGGATATTAGTCGCTGTTTCTGTAGGAAGAAAATACAAATATTAGAGAGATGTAGAAAAGACGGAAGAGAGAAGAACCAGCATAGGAAAGGAAAATTTATTGTCCTTGGTGCTGAGCCCAAATCCAAAGCTTCCTTGGTAGTGTATGAAGTTCCCATTATAGCCCAGGTCCTATGTATTGTCCCCCTGCTCATTGCAAGTTCCCTTCCACCAAAAAAGGGAAAGGCACATAAATATATAATATGCCTCTCTATACCTACAAGTGTGTCTCATTTTCAGAGTTAATATGGTCATCTTGTGATTTTCAATAAATCCCAGTCTGCTGAACATGTTTTGGGATCATGTTGACAATGATTTATCACTCATTTTATCTAGAGATGCACCCCTGGAACACAAGGCTAAATCTCACGAAATGAGACAAACTGGTATGTAATACAGAAAAAAAATGAGAATTTCTTGTGCATTCTAGGATCTTGTAATGAAATGATTCTGGCTGAAGAAAGAACATGTGCTAGAAAACAAAAGTAAAATAAGCCTAGCTGTGAGCCTTCAGCCTTGAGTTCCAGCTAAGCAAGGGAATTAGAATCCTTTAGAGCAGGAAAGAGAAGATGACAAAAATGGCATTAGAAAACTTAGGCCAAATGAATACAGCACTGTAAATTCCTAATATAGATGGCAAAAATGATGCAACTATCCAAGTAGCTTAAAGCAACATGATATCAAATCCCATATGCTGTGACGCATCTACTATCAATCTAAGTGAAAAGATGGGAAAGATTTTCAGTTCCACCTGGAATGGGATCGAACATTGATGACTTAAAAATTGAGGACACACCACTTTAAAAATAATTTGCAGAAAACTGGCAAATGTAACTGGTAAGTATAAACAGGAGAATATAATTAATCTTTGGATCCAGATTCAGTTGAAAATAGCAGTCCTGGGGCCATTGTTAAGGCACAGAGTGGGCACAGAAAGTTGGAAGCCTACCCAGTTTTTACTCCCTGAGAAAAAGTGGGGATCTTGGCTAATAGAGCTGTGAGTAGTTAGTGAAGGCCAATAATCAGTTCACCACAAAAATAGCAACCCTCACAGCTCTGACAGCTCTACTCATTTGCCAGGAAGGGCACCCCATACCCACGCACATACTTGGTAATGAATGAAGGAAACACCATCCTCACAAATCATCCCTCAAGGCTTGCATTTTGATATTTCTGTCACAGGAAGGATTAACAATGCACAGCTTTCTTCACTGCTGTATTCACAGCTAGTATTTTAAGATGCCCAGAAACTTCTAAGGAAGCTGTTAGTATCTAACTTAAATAGGAGCAGGAAATAATTTGTGTGCCTCTTTGGGAAAAATAAATAAACCCAAAAAATAGCATGCTGATAACTCAGAGACAGTCCTGGTATTGACAGTAGGCATCACATGGAGTACACTGACAAAGGGCACACCTTAGAGAGGCCTCCAACTATATTCAATTCTTGTTAGGCTCAAATAAATTGTTGCTCCCATGATAAAGAGTTGAATTTGTGCTTGCTTGTTTCCTGGGACTTTCTATTAGTGGGTAGCAGAGAACAAAGGACTGCAGTGAATCAAAGCTGAAAGGTGATAAAAACAAATATGCAGGAGAGTGACAATAATGTCCTTCCAGGTGGGCTGCCCACTCCAACAAAGGCACATGATAGAGAAGATCTTTGGGGATTCACTTATGCGGAATAAGACAGTCTGAAAAAGGGAGGAATTGATAATCTCAACTTTGGAGGCTGCATGGCTTCAGCTGTAAAGGCTGCAGGCCCATCCCAGTGCTGCTGGCAGAGCAGAGCATTGTGAAACCATCCTTGTGAGGCTGACAGGCAGTCCCTGGAGTCTGATGCCAGCTTCTCAACTGCAGGTTACTGAAGCGGGCACACTTGGTCATACCAAAAAGTAAAAAGAGCCCATGCTTGGGAAGCAAAGAATGGTAGAGCATTCCCATTTCTTTTCCATGATGCCCTTGGGGAACCCCAGGTGGGACACAGTGGTTCTTCTGGTCCACATACAGAAGAACAGGCACAGAGGGGAGCAGTAGCTTAAGGCTAAGCAGGTATCCATTGGCTAATCCAGGTAACAGCCTTCAGAGTAGAGTATATAGACTATTGGAGAGCTGGACACAAAGCTGTCATTCTCTGAGCACATGGCAGAGAGATTCAGGTGAAGCTATACCATCTTACAAGCCCTCTTTAAAGACAGACCAAAAGCAGCAGAGAGTATCAGCCAGACTGGAGGCCCAGGATACCTCATAACTACTCATATGTGACCGGACCCTTCTTCTTCTTACCTCCCCTGGGCCTTTTGCTTCCAAAGCCATTGGACTTAGATCCTGAAAAGGAGCACAGAGAATCTCAGACCATAGCCCACTCACCAAAACTTCACCACTGCCACTCCCAAGTGATGAGTAGGAGGCAGAGTAAATGAGCAGACCATAGCCTTTCTCCACTCAAAGACACTCAGGAAAAATATCCGCCCTGTACTGTAGGGAGGCGATTTTAAATTGGGCACAAGATGGGAGTTTTAACTGTACAAGAATTTTAATAAAGTATCTAAAAAGAAGAAATAAACAACAGAGCATGGCTAAAAGCAATAACTGGAAAAAATATACAAACCTCTTATCTTAATACCCCACAGCTTTTAGACTACTCAATAAATCTGTTACTCTATTAATATATTTAATTTCCATAATAAAGAAATAATATTATATTATAGTCATTTGATAAAAAAAAGGACTCTAAGAGATACTTCCCAGTTATTAAATGGGCCTTGGCTCTAAAAACCAAGATTTCTTTTTCCCTCAAAAATGCATATGTTCCCAGTCTTGCTTGGTGACACGGTAATAGGAACTTCAAGTTCAGATGGACCTTCAGTATGTGCCAACTTTTGGCTGTAGGAATAATTTTAAATAAAGGGATACATTGTGGCAGTGATGTTAAGACACTTGCAGATGGCACTTGGGCACCCCCCAGTGGCAGACAAGAGTCATCATCTTAGAAGGTGACCAGACAGACAAAGGCCATGGAGTCTTGCAGTGGCTAAGACGGATTGTGACACACTGCATTTTTCCAGAGATAGATGTAACAATATCTACATGCTTTTCCAGAACTTTTCTATTTCCCCCTTAAGAGGTTCAGGCTATGTCCCATCCAAGACCTTAAAACTAGATGGGCCTTTGTGACTGCTTTCACCAATAGAGCATGGCAGAAGTGATTCTGAGGTTAACTCATAAAAAGTGCATGTACTCTTGGCATGCTTGTTCTTGGAAATCAGCAACCATGCTATGAGTAAGCTTAATCCTGGAGAGATCCATGTTGAGAGGAACTGAGGCCTCTGGAAGTGGACCTTAGACTAGCTCTCAGACAAAGACAACACCAAATTACCAGCCAGGGAAATAATCTCTCTTTAAAGCATATCCTTAGTGTGTGATATTTACTTTAATACCTGTAAATAATTCTTTTGGGAATAAAATAAATGTCCCTCTAGTATTTGTTAGGTCATAAATTATAATTTTCAGCTGGACATGTGGAATACATTAGACTGAATGATAGACACGTATTGACTTCAAAGCATGACTCTTCATTTTTAAGCTAGGAAATTGAAACTCTGCATTTAACTGACAATGAGGAAAAAAAAATAGTTGCTGTCATACAGGGCAGAGGAAGCCATTCCCACAAATCCCTGCCAAACTATATATTTATGAAAAAATATTTTTTAAGCCACTGAAGTTTAGAGTGGTTGTTTCAATCACCAATAACTGATCTATAGACTGAGTCACAGAAACTGGACAACAGAAACAGGACTCTACTCTCTTAGAATATAGAGGAACACTCATTACAAAATCCTGGCTTGCAGGAACCAGGTTATGAAACAGGATTTAGGAGCAGGGAACAAGAGAG
>NW_027518289.1:0-29216 GCF_023851605.1 Tamandua tetradactyla
TCATAGATAAGGCACATGGTGACATCTGCTAACCCTCTCTCCTGGCTTCTGATTTCACATGGCACTCTTAGCTTTTATTTCCAATGGCTTTCTTTCTAAGCATCTGTTGGTCCTCACTTTGTTTCTCTGGTGCAGACTCTGGGTTTTATCTCTTGGCTTAGCATCTCCAAACATCTGTGTTGTGTCTTCATCTCTTTGGGTCTTGTGTCAGCTCTCTCACCTCCTTTGAGTCCTTTCTAACATCTCTTGGGGAAATTCTGTGTTCCCCAAGCATCTTTCTCACTGCTCCTGTGTTGGCTCTTTAAAGGACTTCAGTGTATTAATTAGGACCCATTTGAATGGGTGAGGCCACAAACCCCTGGAAATAATCTAATCAAAAGGCCACAACCACAATTGGGTTGATCATGTCTCCATGGGAACAGTGGAAATAAACTAATCAAAGGTCCTACCCAACAATAGGTCTGCCCCCACAAGGTTTGATTAGGATTAGAAGAACATGGCTTTTCTGGGGTACATAACAGTTTCAAACCAACAGGTGTATACTACTAATAATTATCAAATAGATACTGAGAGAGCTGTTAAAATCTCTGCAGCATTGAAGTATATATATATATATAAATTGGTTTTGTAAAATATTTGGAAAAATTCAGGTAATGTAACATATTACAGTGTTCTATTCTATATGGATAGGGCCCAAAAAGTGTCAAGTTAAGCTATCAGGAATTAAACTATGAGATATGACTGTAAAGTATCCATACAGGATTTTTTAATGGAAGATGGTTGAGAAAGAAAGACTTTTGCCTTTGAAAGTAGATGCAAACCAGTTACATAATGTCTGATTGATATGTTTGTTTTTCAGTTCATGATGTAATGTTCAAAAGGCATGCTTAACAGTTTATATTTAGACCTTAATTTATGTTCATTTAATTCTTGTGTTTGGAATATGGTGTTAAATTATCTGTTTTTACATAAACCTTCTTAATTTTTCTAGGTGATAAAACAGGCACAAGACCAGAGTAAGTTTACAAGTTTTTAAAATATTTTAAAGAATTTTATTTATTAAATTGTGGGTGGGTAGTATGGTTGGAAGTAAATGGAACCATTTAGAAAGAATATGTCTTCCTTTTAACCATTTTTTTTTTGTCAAAGATAAAATAATAAACATATGCTTTGTTTCAGTTAGTAAGCTGCTGGAATGTGATATACCAGAAATGGAACAGCTTTTAAAAAGGAGAATTTATTAAGTTGCAAGTTTGTAGTTCTAAGGCTGTGAAATGTCCAAATTAAGACAAGACTAAGAAAATGTCCAAATTAAGGCATCTAGAGAAAGATACCTTGTTTCAAGAAGGCCAGTCATGTTTCTGTCTCAGCTGGAAAGGCACATGACAATGTCTGCTAGCTTTCTCTCATTTTATAAGGCTTTCCTGGGGGGCATTTTCCTTCTGTTCCAGAGGTCTCTGACTCTGTGGGCTCTTAGTTCTGATGGCTCTAAAGCTTTTTCCAAATTAGTTTCCTCTTAAAAGGTTTCAGTAAGCAGTTCCACCTTGAATAGGTGGAGACACATCTCCATGGAAACCATCTAATCAAAAGTTGCCACCCACAGTTGGGTGGGTCATATCTCCATGGAAACAATAAAAAAGATTCCACCCAGCAATATTGAATGAGGATTAAAAGACATGGCTTTTCTGGAGTACATAATAGTTTCAAACTGACACATTCTGCAAAGACTATGAAAGGTTAAATCTTTAATTTGTGGTCAGTTAAGAAAATTTATAACTACTTCTTTCTAGGAAGGTGGTTGGCTTTTCCTCCAAACAATATAAACACATAAAAATGTACCGTGTTTTTTTTTTTAATTTATCAAATACTAAACAACTTGTCAAACTTTACTCTTGGAGTACCTTTTATTTTACATGTAAATTACCACAAGACTATTTGAAGTTTATTTCCTGATGGTCTTTGGTTAAGATGGGTAACAGCCTCCATATACATCATCTGTGTTTGAAGATCATTATTTTTATTACCAATTATCTTTTCTCACTGGTTTGCATTATGTTAGATAAAGCATTTATACATAAATTACCAAGTTCAGTCCTCACAAACATCTTGTGGCTGTTTTATCCCAATTATATAAATGAAGAAGCTGAGAGGGACAGAGCTTTGCCTGAGGTTTTATCAAAGAAGTTAACAGTAGATCTGTGAAAGCTAACTCCTGATTCTATCACACTGTGCCAAATTTAATTTACTCTTGTCCTTATAGCGTATGTGTGATTCTCTTAAGCTACCCCTAGGTCTTAGTTTCTTATTCTAGGAGATGTTGAAGAACAAATTGAAGCTATTTTAAAGTGAAGTACTCTGAGAGTCTTGTAATGAGAAGTTTTGTAGACTTTCTTTAATGAATCCTTTATTATTTCGAACTGTTAAAATGTCAATCATAGAATCTTTGAGCCCGAAGGAACTTAGTTCAGTAGCTCACCCAATTGTCGTATTTTCTGATCTTTTTCTTTAGTCAAATGGTTTTATTTCATGTGCATTTATAAAAGATGCTGGTCTTTATAGAGAAAAAGTCATGTCAAATTATTTGTTTAGTATCTGTATTTTATAGATCAGGAAATTTATTGTTCTTTATGAAAAATTTTGAATTCCAAGGTAAATCTTAAATAGGGACCATTTTCTATATTTACTCATCTTTTTATATATTCTAGAAACAGCTGTCTATTTGAAAAAACTCAATGATTTGAATATATATGTGGCATTTTTCTTTAGGGATAGTAAAGCACTGAAGGATGAAAATCTACCTCCTGTCATCTGCCAGGATGTTGAAAATCTCCAGCAAGTGTCAAGTATAAGTAAGAAAGACTCAAAAAATTGTAGTATACATTATAGGGTGAATGTCTCCTATTACTGCTAATCATTTGAGCTTGGATTAAAATTTTAATCCTTTTTGAAAATTGGAAAGAAAGCAGAACAGTGGTAATTAAAATACAGCAGTTACCATAAGTAAAAGACTTAAGCATAGATGCTTTTTGGGTTTTGTTTATTAAAATACTTGGTCTCTGGCCAACATGATTTTTTAATGGCTTATTTATTTTTTAAATGTTTTTTAATTTATGAAATATAACATGTATATATATAAAGCAATAAATTTCCAAGTGCATTTTAACAAGTAGTTACAGAACAGATTAGTTTGGTATGGGTCATAGTTCCATAATTTTTTTTTTCCTCTAGCTGCTCCAAGATACTGGAAACCAACAGAAATATCAATATAATGATTCAGCAGTCATGCTCATTTGTTAAATCCTATCTTCTCTGATATGTCCTTCCTTCTCTTTAATTAATATATATATATACATAAAAATAATAAATTTAAAAGTACATCACAGCATTTAAGTTGTAGAATAGATGTTAGAGTTTGGTATGGGTTACAGTTCCACAAATTTAGGTTTTTATTTCTAGCTGTTTTAAGGTACTGAAGGCTAAAAGAAGTATCAGTGTAATGATTCAGCACTCATGCTCATATGTTAAACCTGACCTTCTCTGTATAACTCCACCATCACTTTGAACTTTTTTTTTAACTTTTTTATTGTATAATATAACATGTATTCAAAGCAAAGAAAGAAAAGAGCAATAGTTTTCAAAGCACTCTTCAACAAGTAGTTACAGAACAGATCCCAGAGTTTGTGATGGGCTACCATACAATCCTCTTAGATTTTTCCTTTTAGCTGCTCCAGGACATTGGAAGCTAGGAGGAATAAATATTTTTATATCATCACAATCAACTTTTTTTTTCTTTTTCTGAAAAATAACATAATTACAAAAAAAGTAAATTTCAAAGTACAGGACAACAATTAGTTTTAGAACAGATTTCAGAGTTTGGTGTGGGTTATAGTTTCACAATTTTAGTTTTTACTTCTAGCTCCTCTAAGATACTGGAGACTAAAATATCAGTTTAATGATTCGGTGCTCATATTCATTTGTTAAATCCTACGTTCTCTGTACGATTCAATCACCTTTGTTCTTTCTGTCTTGCTCTTTAGGGCTATTTGGGTTATGTCCATTCTAACTTTTTCATCTTAAAAGAGACAGTCGATAATGTGGGATGGGAGATGGAATGTGATGATGTTCTGGAAGGGCTGGCCCTTCTACATTTCAGGATTTATCTGATCCAGGGACCCATGTGGAGGTTGTAGGTTTTGTAGAGTTACCTTACTACATGGAAACTTTGTTGAATCTTACATAATGCCCTAGATATTCTTTAGGATTGGCAGGAATGATTTTGGTTGGGATTTGGCAAGTTAAGATAGGCAGCAATATCTAAATGAAGCATGTGTAAGAGTGATAGTCTCTTGACTCTATTTGAACTCTCTGAGCCACTGATACCTTATTTGTTATACTTTTCCCCTTTTTGGTCAGGATGGCATTGCTGATCCCATGGTGCCAGGGCCAGGCTCATCACTGGGGGTCATCTCCCATGCCCTAGCCAACATGTTTTAAATGCCTTTTTTTTTTTGCTCTAGGAAACCAAAGATGTCTCCTTTTAAAACCCAGTTTTATTTATTTTTTAGGAAATTTGTGAAGGAACAAAAACAAGTCCAAGAAGAAATTAGTAGAATGTCTTCTAAAGCTATGCTTAAAGTCCAAGAAGATATTAAAGCTTTAAAGCAGCTTCTCTCATTGGCTGCCAGTGGATTACAGAAAAACATTCTCAATATTGACAAATTGAAAATAGAAACTGCTCAGGTATACTAAGTTATAACCATTTTACCAAAAGCTTTTTTTAAAAAATCGAATTAACTTTTTAATTTTAGTTATAAAGTTTAATTCAGGCATACTGTAAGAAATCAGATAGCTCGTTTGCTTTTTAAATTCCTATGATATAGCCAGGTTTTATGAGTTTCATTGTAAGAGATAGTGTTCCATGTGGTTTTTGCAGTTTAATTTTCCCCACAGCTCTTTGAAGTAGGTACTACTATTATCCTTATTTTATAAATAAGAAAGCAAATGGAGAGCTTTGTTAATAAGTGGAAGAGCTGGATTCAGACCCTGTATTCTGACTCTAGAACTTATTTCTTCAACATTTTGTTTTATAAGAGTGCCTGCTAGATAAATTATGTCTTACAAGATAGAAGATAGCAGGTCAGAAGAAAATAATGTGCTTTTAATCTGTTAATTATCTAAAAATTGTATTATGCTTTATACATTAACTAAATTTAACTGATGACTTTCACCTAAATTTAACTGATGGCTTTCTTGTATCTTGGTTAATAAAAATAACTATGAAACTAGTCTTTTTTTCCCTATTGTATTATATATATATTCTAACATAATATATAGTTCTACTTCAATCCAGAAGAGTGATGATCAGTAATTTATTTGTGTTTATTGCAATTTTAAAATATACTTGATTTGATCATGGTGGTCTATATTTCTTTCCCTAAAGTTAGCCCTGATCTGGTAAAGAACATCCTGTAATATGTCTCTTTAATGTAGACTTATTAAAGTGCTATGTTCTTCATAAATGAAGTGGTTATATTTTAAATTAAATTTTAAAGGTGATTTTATTCATAAAAATTGTTAGTAAAATAGCTGTTCTAAACTATGAAGTTGTTAAAAGGAATTTAAAGGCTTTGCAGTCTGCTTTCAGATTTCCTGGTCTCTAACAGATTGTTTGGTCAAATATATAAATAAAATAATACCCTTGTTTCTTCCCCACTTATTCTTCCTTTTTATATCACTAGATATGTACTTTCTAGGAGGAAGAGGATTTTAATTATGTATTTAGACTGGAGAATGTATAAAAATTATATGAAATTAAAATTTCACATGTAGATTAAATATGAAATTATTTAATTTACATGAGTTTAGAGGAGATAAACTCTAGAAAAAGTTAAATGAATGCTATTTATGATAGAATCCATTGTAACTTTAAAACTTGTTGATATCATAAATATTAGTGGGGCAACTGTTATGCACCAAAATTGCCAATAGACTTTCAGAGATATAAGTGTTAACTCCAAAGGTACTAAAAGTCCAATGGGTCAGATGAAGAAAATTATTCATTAGGTAGAGTAGAGAGGTGGCAGAAGAAGAGGGTAGAGGTTAAAGCAAGTTTCTTTAAAGAAGACACATCAGAGCTAAGTATATAGACAATACCAAAGAAATATTATATTACTCTTCTCCAGTATACAGGAGCTAGTATTCTGTGTATAGTCTGGTGAATTAACAATTGAAAAGAAAAATGTTCTGAATCTCTCAATGAAATGGTTGTCATTCTTTTTTTTTAATTTTATAATTCTTATTTAACCCTAAAACTTTTTTTTCAAGCAAGCCTCTCTGGGAAATTTAATCAAATATGAAAGTAAACTAATTCTGGGGTGAGGGGTAGTGTTGTTGCAGAGCCCAGAGCCTTGTGGAAAATAAAGTGAAGGCTTTTATACCTTATTTTTGAGATTTATAAGAAGGATGGTAAAAGTCCTCTTTTTTGGGGGGTGGGGATGGGAATGGGATACCAAATGGGTATCCTAACTTCAATATAATGAACTTCTTTTACTGAGTTCAGCTGTTTATTTCATGAGCATGTTTTAGGGGTCTTTTATGTGCCAGGCATTTTAATACACTT
This sequence comes from Tamandua tetradactyla, assembly GCF_023851605.1. NCBI lineage: Eukaryota > Metazoa > Chordata > Mammalia > Pilosa > Myrmecophagidae > Tamandua > Tamandua tetradactyla. The sequence continues at coordinate 6,620 of NW_027518289.1, forward strand.
GGGATCAAAAAGCTTACGGTATATTGGGTAGAGAAAGTTATGTTAGTCAGCTAATGTGTTCCAGGTACAGGATATGGTTGGGACACAAAGGGCTTGAATGGGTGCTTTTATGACCTGTCCGTGGTAGAATACCTTTGCATTGAGTCTTGAGACATATGTAGGTGGGTAAGAAGGAAGGAGAATGTCTGGGAAGGCATTCCAAGAAAAGGAGCTATATGTGCAAAGGCGTGGTGGTGTTTAATAGGCACATTTTATTGTGTGCATCTAGTGTTATGGGAGCATTTGGTGTGAGTCTGGGCTTGGCACAAGTCAGTGCTTAGAGAGGTAGGCTAGGGTCAGAGAATGGTCCAGACCGCTCCCGGGAATTCATACTTCATTGGGGTAGGATAGGAGCCTGAGCTAAAGAGTGGAAAGAACTTGTGGAGACTTTGAAAACTAGTTTTTGTTTTGTTTTGTTTGTTGAGAAACTTAGTGTAAAACAAGGACGGGAGGTTGGTACAGAAGAATAGAAAGGTGCTTTATTTTCCCTAGTGAGAGAAACTTAAATAGAGGTTCACAAAGCAGTGAAATCACTGGAATGTAAAATGTGAGGAGGTAAAACAGAATTTTTGTCTTGGAAAACCTTTGACTAGAAGATAGAAGTGGCATGAGGAACAGTAGGAAGGAATATGAGAAAGGTTGTATGTGCAAACTTTATACAAAGGATTAGGTTACTTAGATTTGTTTATTAGTTCTTCCAGATCCATGGCATTGGGCATGCTATTGTCTCTGGAACTCAATTTCTTAATCTCTACACAGGTAAACAATAGTACCTACATTTTAGGGTTATTATACTATGTTAATATGGTATAATTATATAATTATATGATAATTATATAGTATATTTATGAGGGTTGATTAAGGTTTAAAATAAAGCCTTTAACATACTTGTTACAGAGTAAGTACCTGAATGTTACCTGCTGCCATCATCAGCCTCGACATGATTATCACAACTCTACCTTTTTTTAAATAGTATTTTTTACATCTTTATGTTAATGAAAATTTAAAAAATGGTGGCATGGTCTTTCATTGTAGATGCATTAGCTTTATGAATCCTAGAGAAAGATAGTAACTTAAAGTGGACAAACAACTTGTTGCCTTTTTATCATAAAGTTTGTAATTTATCTTTTCTGGAAAAAGTTTTAGCAACCTGTTATAAAGCAACTGCTTTTGTAATAGGTTCTTATAGCATGAACCACCAGTAATTGCATAATTTGAAGTTTCAGGCGAGGAATAGTTAATATTTTTATCCTGTTTTTTTTTCCCCTAAAACTTCTGGTATATTAGGAGTTGAGGAATGCTGAAATAGCTTTACGAACCCAGAAAACCCCACCTGGATTTCATCATGAAAATACAGCTCCTGCTGAGTAAGTTACTAGATATTTCAAACAAATGTGTCTCACTTTAAGAAAACAAAACAGTAATAATAATATACAAGCTAAGAAGTTTTAATTGTTTATGTGGCAGGCGGGTTAAATAAGCACTTCACATGGATTTTTTAGCTTAATTTTCAGTGTATTCTCCTTTACTAAATTTGAAGTTTACACTTTTACCTAGTAGGACTTTAAAAATAATTTTGCAATAGTCCCATCCTTAAACAGGACACACTAAACATAATTTAACACTTTAGCTTATTTACATAGATTTTATACATATATGTAGGGAATACATCTTCAGGAATAAAAATTAGAAAACACGGATAAATAAAAGCAAATAAAAAACCCACCTGTAACCCTCACCACTCAGCATCTCTGTCTAGTTTCCATACATGTGATATCTTTGGTCTTTTCTTATATCCTTTCAGGTTTGTAGAGATAATAATAGCTAATATATATCAAATGCTTACTATATTCCAAGCATCCTGCTTAAAACTTCACATTTTAGCTCATATTTTTCACAAAACCTCTCAGGCTGTTATGCTAGTCTTGAGGTAGAAGAGGTAAAATCGTGAGCTTGTGAGTGGTAGGCTATGCTCTAACTCTTGGTACCTTGTTCTTTGTTCCCTTTTTTCCTTTATTATTCTATAATTTAAGAGTTACAGAAAAGTGCCATGAGTCAAGCAAAGAGTTCCCAAATACCTTTTATCCAGATCCCCTATGTATTAATACTTTTACTGGTTTTGTGGTGTTCCTCTCTATATATGTGTGTATAGATATATTTTTCCTGAACAGTTTGCTATTTGCAGATGTGAATGCCCCTTTACATTTTAGTACATCAGTGTGTTTTTCTTAAAAAAAGGATATTCTCTTAACCTTAATACCATTATTATCAAATTCAGGAAATTATCAATGACAGTGACACTCCTGTTATCTAACGTACAGACCTTTCTCGGATTAACATACGATGTGGTACATGGTAGGAACTTTTTTTTTTAATGAAGAAAGCATCAAACTAAGACAATAGGTTGATCTCAATACCACAGTATAATTCCACATTTATGGTTTTAAAGTTCAGATTTAGCTTGAGGCTCCTTTTTTTAAAAACCTATATCATTTAATCTTCTAAGATTTATGTCTTATTTCTCTTATGTTATAATAGCCTGTGAACATGGTAAGACAGACATATAATAAGGTTCCCCTGGGTGGACCCCCCTAGTGTTTTATCCCCCTGTACTGTTCTTCACTTTGCTGTCAACACACATTTTGAAACTGGTTGAATTGTATTATTTTCTACATAGAAATCTTCCGTAGTTCCCCATTTGTTATGGCATAATGGGCAGACTCCTTTTTTAAATCTTTTTAGAATTCTCTGTGGTTAAATTTATCAGAAAAATAGTAATAATTAAATGCTCTTTCTTTAGTATACTATAGTCACTTCAGATTGTAAATTTTATTAATATTAAAACTGTAAGTATATGGTTATAAAATCTGGTTGACAGTTGTACTTGTTTGTTTATTTGTTTTTCCTTTATATGCTATGTGGTATGGGTCACATTTCATTCTTTTCCGTGTGACTGTCCCATTATTGTAGCACCATTTGTTAAATGTTTTTTTTTTTTTTGGAGTGCATAGGCCTGGAATCGAACCTGTATCTTCTGCATGGCAGGTGAGAATTCTATCACTGAACTATCTGTGCTCCTCTGCTGCACTTGTTTTTTAACTTCTTATTTTGAACTTATTTTAGGCTTAAAGAAAACTTGCAAACCAGTAGTACAAAGAATTTCCTTGTATTCTTTATCTTGCTTCCCCAAATGTTAACATATTATATAACTGTGGTATAATCATCAAGAAAAGAAAATTAATACAGATACAACATTATTAACTAGACTATAGACCTTATTACAATTTTAGCAGTTTTTTTCACTTCTCTTTCTATTCCAGGATCCTGTTAGGGAATTGCACTGCATTTAGTTGTTATTTCTCCCTTGTCTTTTCCAGTCTGTTGCTTCAGTCTTTCCTTTTCTTTCATGACCTTGATAATTTTGAATATTACATTATTTTGTAGAATATCCGTTACTTTAGGTTTGTCACGCATGATTTGAGTAAGGATATGCATCTGTTTTTGTTGCCCTGAGAACTTACTACACGGTTTTTTGTTTCAATAATATTTGTGCCAATTGAAGATATATTGTGCCGTCAAACTAATTCAAAGGTCTTACTCAAATGGGGCATTTATTTGACATTTAGAATGGGAAGAAAATAATGTTTTAAAAAATATGATTTAATTTAAAAAATATTTTCATATAGCTACTTCAGAATCTTGGTTCAGCAGTTAGAAGTACAGCTTCAACAATACAGACAACAGACTGAAGACCTAGAAAACCATCTTGCCACAAGCAAACAACTCACATGTAACTCCTCAAGGTGATGTGCTTTCTGTGGTTATTGTTTCAATTGCGCTTTGTTGTTGTGTAGAAGATGTTAAGCTTCCATTTGAAAATGTTCTTAATGATCCTTGATTAGAACATATAATAAAATGCTTTATTATAAACTGTGACCATGTTAACCAGCATGGAAATCTTAACTGCCTCCCCCCACATTACTTAGGTAGACGTCTTTGGAAATATCAGTGATAATTTTTTTTCCTATACACTCACAGTACCAAAGTTTAGATTCATAAATAATAGAAAAGTAAAGTTCTTATTTATGTATTTTTTGTGATAATATAATTTTCTTTTACAGATTTGTCAATGGCTATGCAGAAAATTTATCAGACATTTGTAGTTTTAGCTGCACAACTTCAGTCTATTCATGAAAATGTAAAGGTAAGTTCTCACTTGCATTTCATTTACCTGGATATCTTTTTATCTTCCCAAATGAAATTTCTATTCATTTGGGGGAGAGAAGTATCTGTGCTTATTACAGAAATAGTTAAAATCACATATAAATAAAAAGACTAAAACTTGTATAATCAATAATCATATATAGACATGACCATTATTAATATCTATGTTTAAAAAAGTCCCTGTACACTGTGCAATCTGTTAAATAACCTTTTCCAGCAGTATATTTTGACAACCTTCCAGGATGTTTCTTCAGTGTCATTTTTAGTGGTTACTTAGTATTTCATTTGTCATGTCAATGCACATGTCAGTTTGTTTAACCCATCCTATATCATCGAACATTTCAATTATTCCCATCACTTTACCACCATAAATAGCACTTTTGTAGTATTTAAATCATGTTGTACTGCCTTAATTTTATGTTTTAAGTATATATTGGCTACTACATAAAAAACTTGCTTCCAGCATTTCCCCCTTCTAAATACATGGAAAGTTTTTGTTTATTAAATTATGTAAATAAAATAATTTGTCACTGAATATTTTGTCCTTCATATAATAATCAGTTAGTTCTTTTTTTAAAACTTTGTATATGTAAGTGAAATGTTAGATATAAGTACTTTTTTTAACCTATTCAAGCTTAAAGTAATTAAATTCTTTCTTGAAGTTATTTATATTCAGAATAACTATAAATTTCAAAGCATTGTAGCCTGAGTCCAAATAGATTATTAAACTGTGTTAAGCAGAATTGAATCAAGAGTACCACATTTTCATTTTAGACCTTTTCACTGTTAGACCACATTTCACTTTTAGACCTTTTGCTTTAATAGATTAAAGCCTAAACTTCATTTTTATACATTAAAAAAGTATATTTTTGTTGAGGAATCTTCACATACATACAGTCCATACATGGTGTAAAATCAGTGGCTCACAGTATCATCACATAGTTGTGTATTCATCACCATGATCATTTTTTTTAATTTTTTTAAATACCAAAAAAACACCAAATAAACACAAAATTCCTATTTTGATCATTCCATTCTACATATATAATCAGTAATTCACAATATCGTCACATAGTTGCATATTCATCATTGTGATCATTTCTTGGAACATTTGAAAAAGTAATAAAATTAAAACAGAAAAAAAAATTATACATACCATACCCCTCACCCCTCCCTTTCATTGATCATTAGCATTTCAAACTAAATTTATTTTAACATTTGTTCCCCCTAATATTTATTTTTATTCCATATATTCTACTCGTCTGTTGACAAGGTAGATAAAAGGAGCATCAGATACAAGGTTTTCACAATCACACAATCGCATTGTGAATGCTATAACCATGATCATTTTTTAAGAAAATTTTTATCACTCCAGAGAAAAGAAAAAGAAAAAACTCATAATCCTATATCCCTTACCCTTCCCTCTCATTGAGCACTAGTATTTCCATCTACCCAGTTTATTTTACCTCTTATGCCCCCCATTATTTGTTCATTTTTATTTTATTTTATTTTTTTACATGGGCAGGCACCGGGAATCAAACCCAGGTCCTCTGGCATTGCAGGCAAGCATTCCTGCCTGCTGAGCCACCGTGGCCTACCCTATTTGTTTATTTTTATCCATGTAAAACAAATTCAGTTTAAGGGAGGAACCTTTTTTTAAGGGAAGAACTTTTATCATGTTTTCTTGAAAGTGTAATTAAATCTACAGTAAATGTTAGTTTAGTTTTTGAAAGCATTAAAGATGATTGTACATTGGGACTTTGAAGTCTTTGTTGTACAGTTATTATTTTTTGCATGGGCAGGCACTGGGAATTGAAACAATTAATTTTTAATATTGAAGTTTTCAAATATATGTAAAACGTTTTCAGATATTCTCAAAAATAGGGCACTATTTTAAGTTCATCTGGCTTAGCTGTTACCCATATCCGCTTGACCTTGCTTTTTCAATTCTCCACACAGAAATGCTTTTTACCCCTAGAGAATTTTAGAGCAAATTCCACACTTGTTATTTCTAAATATACCTGCTTTTTCAATCACATTTTCCCCTTTGCACTTCTGTCATAGTTTGGAAACTATACTCTTTTTGGTAATGTGACCATAAAAAGCAATGCAATGGATATTCACCCAGAACAGCCTCAGATCATGCTGTTACTTAACATGAGATTTTGACCTACTCTTTTTTTTTAATGCATTCCCCCAAATCAAAGAATATTCTAGGATCAGATTTGGTATGTTGTCATTTATGTTCAGCTGAATTTTGTGACCAAACTATAAATTCTAGACTTGTTCATTTCTTATATACCTCTCAGGTTGTGGTTTTTGTCCCTTTTGTTTTTCATTAGATAATATGTTGAAACAGACTTTTAAGCTACTTTACCCAATCTGGCCTCAGGGATATTAACTTGGAAGTTTTAGCAGTTTTTAAATTATGGTGGCTGATGTCAGATTTTTTCATTAATTGTCTTATATTTTTCTTGTGCAGGTCATTATTTCCTAGTATCTAAAGTAGAACTAAAATGTCTGGGTGCTGACACCAAGCACTGAATGAGTATGTGCACGTAATTACACAGAAATGGAAAATGGAATTAGAGGAGATCGATTCTGTTTTTTCTCCTTATATCAATGACCATCTTCTGACTCCCTGATTTTTCCCCAGTTTTTATAGAAGTAGCAGAATTTGGAACTGGAACATAATACTGACATCCTCACAAAAGGAGGATAGCAGTTTTTAAATACAAAAACTAGCAATAAGATTATCTGTTATAACCAGAGATCCTAATATTTATTAATTTCTGCTAAGAATAGGTAGGAAATACAAAAATTCTTCATCTCTTCAGAAACTAATATAAAGCCTGTCAAAATTAGGTTAAACCTTTAATGAAAGTATTTCATGATTTTAATGTGAAAAGATTCATTTCTGTTAATAGCCTTAATCAAGGCAGGTTTTGGGTTGGGTAAGCCAGCCCACTTCATGAACTTGGTAATTTTTCTTTCTGCCTCTGAACTAAATTCTAAACTCTTTCTTTTCTTTTTTTGGTTTTACAAGCTCAAGCTGAATCATTCTCAAAAAGTATTCAAGCAATATTGACTAATAAAACAAAAGTCCTCCCTATTCCTTTCAAAATTTCTCTCTGCCGAGGTAACGTCTTGTTTTAAAATGTCACACAGGTCTTTCAAAAAATGTATTTAATGAATAGATATTTAGTGCTGGCTTTTTTTTTAAGCTCTCTGAGTCTAAAGGTTGTTAAAAGGTTGGACTTTTGGGGAAAAATTTTTACAAAACCGAAATATTTAAAAAGCAATTTGAATACTATTCTGATTATCTTCTTATTCTGCTTAATTTAGCTAACTCATTTTATGCAGGACCTCACAAAACCAGAATAATTGCTCGCAGTGTATTGTAAAGATGTGTGACAAAATTAGGGAAGAAAGTATTCAAAAGAGTGCTAGAACTCCCAGGCATGTCACTTCCCAATCCAGCATGCATTAACAATAGTTTAGATGTAAAGTATAATATTGACATTGCCTATAATCTATCTTGGGTAGTTTATTTCATAGTTATATTCATTCACATATTACTCAAGTCAATGCAGAATTTGATTAGCCTTTTTTTTTCATTGTTTTAGGTGCTCAAAGAACAGTACCTTGGCTACAGGAAAATGTTCTTGGGAGACGCTGTAGACGTGCTTGAAGCCAGGTGAGCAGAAGCTAAGAAGTGGCAGAACACTCCCAGAGTTACTACTGGGTCCACCCCTTTCAGCAACATGCCACATGCAGCAGCCGTTACCACGGCTGCAACACTTACACAGCAGCAACAGCCTGCTACAGGTCTGAATGCATTCAAGTTATAGCTTCTTATGTTACAAAGCAGAACATTTATGTGCATTTTCATAAGTCTTCCTTTTGTGTTAGCACTGAAGAGCTATGAATAGCTGTTCCACAATCTAAAAATTGTGATGGACACAATTATAATCATATACCTAGTAGAAAATGCAGGATAGTCTTACCAATAATTATACATTAGCTAGACATTGAATATTGTTAACTAATGATATCTGCTGTGTTGCTATAAATGCCCTTTAGAACATGGTGTTTCACTACTGAATTACATTTAAGGTTACTAGGTTATAAAACTGATTGTGTCATTTATTGTTTAAAGTTGGAGGTAATCCAGTCATAGGTTACAATTTTCACATATGATAAAGATAAATGGCGCATTCTCATTTTCCTCATACATGACAGTTATGAAATACTCACATTCAGGATGAAGTAAAATTTTACTGATTAAAGGAGTGTTGAAGATCAGTGGGTTTTTTATATGTATGTTGATTGAAAACATTTTATTTCCTCTAAACCAAATTTTGAAAACAATGCATGCTGGATTCATTGGTAGCCTTTTCAAAGTGAACATTATAGTAGCAAGACCAGGAAAAAGATATGTTTTGAGATGCTCTAGAATTGCATATCATGTATGAATTGCAGAGTCAAGCAAGTTGAAGTAATTGGTGAGATGCGGAAAGCAGATAATTTTAGTACTTGGTTTAATTCTACTTTTAGCCAGAGAAACAATTTTCTAATCAAAATTCTGTAATGTTTAATTTGGTTCTTATATATTTCTGAAGTTATCATTTGTCTTTCTAACTCCTACATCCCCTTTTGTCTGGTTTCAAATTTGACATAAAAAAGTACAGTCTAAATGAATATTGATTTTTTTCTTTAATCATTCTTAAGTTTTGGGCTAATGCTTGTTAGTTATATGGCTTGTGTCTTTCTGGGCTAAGAGTCCCATATAGATAGGTCAGTAGTAAATTATAATGTAAGAAAGTAAAAATCATATACCTAGGTAAGTTGCTTTTAGGCTGCCTTTACCAGGAAAGAATTATCTAGTTTTCACTGCGGGTGGTGGGAGATGACAGAATAGACTTGTCATCATTAAAGGGTCAATGGTGGATTTATGCCAAATCCTCCATACTCCGTGGGCTGGACCCATGTGAACAGTGGCTCTGTAGTCGGCTGGAGTGTAAGATTGCATCCTCAAGTTAGGGAGATTCCTAAAGAGATCAATCCCATGATTTCAGCCATCAGAAACTAATCAAACTGCACATAAAACAGTTTACTTCTCAGAAGTCAATATTAAGCACTAATGTAGCTCAGGGAATGGTTTGGTTAAGTGTTTTTAAAGTGTAATAGATTTTCATTCTAAGAAGTAAACTAAAGAAAAGTTGATCATCTAAAATGTTATGCAGTAGGTGAATTACTGTATGTTATACAACTAAAATTGATAAAACAAAAACCTGTCAAAAGGAGTTTTTAAAAATGGTTTTATATGAACAGTCTTATCTTTAGAGATTTATAGGTTTTCACTCATACATTTTGGCTCATGAATATGTGAAGGTAGATGTTCATTCAGTATATTTAAGCACCTGCTATGTACTAGGGTGGAGGATTATTTTATTTTATTTTATTATTTTTTTTGCATGGGCAGGCACCAGGAATTGATCCCAGGTCTCTGGCATGGCAGGCAAGACCTCTGCCTGCTGAGTCACCATGGCCTGCCCTAGGCTGGAGGATTTAAAGATTAATAAAACAGATGTGGTCTTTGCCCTCTGAGGTGGTAGAGGATATTAGGTTAATTTAGAGTAACAATCTTGGCAAACCTTTTGCTCATATGCTCTAATTTTATCTGTGGTTTTTCCAGACCTTGGGGAAACTGAGTGCTTCCATATTCCCTTCAATTTTAAAGCCTATATAAAGGGGCTTCTAATCAGGAAACAGAAATTATAATTTCTCAACCTAAGCAATCTTAAAATATTTTCATTTTGAATTATATGGATTTTTGAAACTGAGAAATAATTGATACAATTTTGCATTGTCTTATCTTTTCCATTTTTTTCCTTCTGAAGATTGCCCAGTCTCCATAGTCCATCCCTTTATGCCTCTTTAAGTCAAATATCAATAATATTAGTCATTTTAGTCATATCACCATTATCGCAAGATTTACAAACACTGTTAGGTACATGTGTAATGATTTTAGGGGTTATACCCCATTTCAAAATTGCCCTATTTATTGCATTGTGCTCCCTGCAACTTTTATGAAATCTTTAAGTGCCAATAACAAATTCTAAAGATCATATAGATGAAACTAAATAGGACCTGTGCACTTTTTTTATGCATTACTGTTGATCTGTGCAAGATTTGAGTTATCAGAAGGATTTTGTTTTTATTTGCATGTTAAATCTTGACTTCATTGTGTAAATATGGGCACAGAGCGATGGCTTCTTAGACTGCTACCTCCTGAATGAAGATGGTTTATATGTAGTCTTTCTTGGATGTGGAGGAATGGGGTTAAATGACTTCTGGAGCCTTTTTTATGTTGTTTTTTTTAAAATAAACTTAATTTTAATTAAATTTTAAAATGTTAGTAGTCTTAATACCAATTTAGAGTCCAAACTACTTCTGTATATACATGCGCCTAATCTTAAATCATATTTGGAGAGAGCACTGGGGGAACGATTTTATTAGATTGAATAGCTTGACTTATGTCCATTCTTAAGCACTTTAGGCACATGTGCCTATATGCATATTTGTGTTCATAAGGAAATAGGGTTATTTTAATAGTTTTATAAGTTAACTGTAGTTAATAAGGTAAGCCCTCTGCAAAAACATCATGATAAATGCAAATACATTAAAAATTCTTCGGTATGGGTCATTGAAAGTTAATTATACTAAAACAGTTGCATCATAATGTAATGTGATGAGTGAGGTTTTCTTATTTCCACCAAAATATATCTTCATAAGAGGAAAAGCTTATAAGCTGTTATAGCTACTTAAAATAGTAGTCAAGAATAATGGCTGACAGCATAATTTTCTATGATCTATGACCTAATTTGCCATCATATTTCTGAAAAGTTAGAGTCAGTAATACTCTTAAGTGCAATATTTTAGGTAAGCTGTTGCAAAGTAGTCTGAAAGGAGTTTGAATTTTTTATAGAGCACCTGGCTTTGTAGGCGAGTGGAAACAAGCCCTCAAATACTTTAACAGAAGCTCATGAACTTCCTGTGATAAAAAATATTCCTAAAAATTGTGAAAATATTATTGTTTAGAGGAAAAACATGAAACCCTCACCCCCACATTTCTGACAGTTGCATTGGCTAGTGGTATGGGGGAAACCTACTGTTATTTAGTAGATTTAAAGTAATAACTAATTTAGTCAATGTGGAGTTTTTCTGTGGTAAAAATTAAGTGAAAATGTTCTGGCAAAGAGTAGATTAAAAATGATCTTGCAGTGAGGACTTAGTGTTTAAATTGTTCGTGTCATGCCTGTACATGAATTTAGACTTTTTTCCACAAAATAAAATACCCTCCTAAATAGATGAGATAACTGTTTGGCTAAAACCAAATTTCACTGATCGCTAAAATTTCTGGCCCATTTGGGAGAAAAAAAATATCAATATCATCTTGTTTTTGCATGGCCTTGTTTTTGAAAAATTGCTGATGGATCATAAACTTAGTCTAAATAGATATAAATGTATTATTTCAGGATTAACCTTTCAAAAATCTGATGCAGTAGACTAAAGAGCAGGTTTCCTTAATCAGGTCATGTTTTCAAGACTGTTACATGTTAGACCTTTGGCACTTCTAGGTTTTACTTGTTAGTGGTCTTTAACAACTTTGTTTCATGTTCCATTGTCTATCTCTCTATCACCCTCCCACCAGGATTTGGAACTAGCTCTGGCTTTGGAAGCAGCACCACAGGGGCCTCCACATTTGGATTTGGAACAACAAATAAACCCTCAGGAAGTCTTAGTGCAGGTTTGTGTGTTTCTGCCTAAATCTTAGGCAAATTTACACGTGCAGATTTCTTAATTTAAAAGTATATATTGTTATTTTCAGTATCAGAAAAATATCTCTGATTCAGTTTCTATTCCCTGGATGAAGCATGCAAGCCTACCTAATTACATGCCTTTATCTCTTTTATGAGCTAAGGTCAGGTTTGTCAAATATTTCTAATAAGACTTCTTAGTTTGATTTCATAAATAATTATACCCTTTCTTAACTAAATAGAGGTCCATGGTTAAATTTCCCTCCTTATTGCAAAAAATGAACCTGTTATTGTGAAAGCTTTAACCCAGTTTTAGTCATTATTCTGACAATCAGAAGAATGATTTCCATTCCAAAGAGATATCCACAGTCTGGTTTTAAGAATAGCAATCTTACAGATGGTGATTAATTGGGTTTCTTATTCATTTTTGATAGAGATCTTATCTTTTTGACTCTTCTAAGTGAAAATTCCATATTATATCTATTTATGCATTTACTGTTTTTGTAAATAATAGCTTGTTTCAGTGTGCAATGTGTAAGGATAAATAGCATGTCAAAAATAATATTCATAAAATTGGGTTAGATTTGGGAATTTGAAAGAAATTACACTTAATATTAAGTAGTATTTAAAATCAGCAGTTCCAGCAATAGGATAATAGTAAAATTTAGTGGTAACTACGTATGGTATTGGTTAACTAGGTGATAATAGTACTTAATTATGCAAGGGCCCTTATAAAATTTAAATAGTCAGTACTGTACTTCTCAGGGTGTTTGTTGTCCTGGAAATTGTGGGTTTGAACCTTTTTCAGAAGACTTGGAGTTGAAGCATGTATGCAGATGTTATAAAATTGTCTTTTCCCTGTTGATAAGTTTTTTATGGTGGGTCTGAAGACAAAGGCACCTTGGCATATGTAATCAACACAAATGGTTTTGGCAACTTCAAGTTTTCTGTAAACTTCAGTTATTTGTGTTCAAGTTTTTCTTTTGTATCATTAAACCCCTGCTTTTCAAGGTGCTACTTAGAGTTATTAGCTTATTTTCCTGTAAAATTTCTCAGAAATTAGAAATTTTGGGCCCTAAAGTATTTGATGGTCTTATAAAGTGTGTTTTCTTTCAGATAGAAATTTACCTCTCATCCCCATTTTTGATAGTTGTTTTTGTGATTTAACTTCTGATGTAAATATTTTCTTCCCTAAACATAAGGCTTTGGCAGCTCAAGTACATCTGGGTTTAACTTCAGCAATCCTGGCATCATGGCTTCAGCTGGTTTGACATTTGGGGTGTCCAATCCTGCCTCTGCAGGTTTTGGAACATGAGGACAGCTCCTTCAGTTGAAGAAACCTCCAGCTGGGAACAAAAGAGGAAAAAGATAAATATATGGGTTGATGTGTTAAGAGAATCCATAGCAGCATCATTCATTCTGAGTCTATTTTTCTAAATTTTGATGCAGTAATTAAATTGAACCAGGAGATTTATAAAGTTTTGCTATTTTTCTCTACTTTGGAATTTGAATTTTGTTCTTATTTGCCATGCTGAACTGCTCTTTTTCTTGTGAATTAAAAACCCAGTTATGTATTTTTTGTTATTTTGATTCTCAGTGTAAGAAATATTTTGATTACACCATTGGTTGACTAGTGAAACTTATTTAACCTAGGCTATAGCAATGATTTTGTTAATAAGGTTTACGCTGTATGAATATATGCACATTCATTTCTTAATACAGACAATATGAACTCTAGGTGTATACTAGAATCAGTTTGTTCCTGATAAAGTCCATTTGATCTACACTGCAGGGCATCTTATGGTATGTTTGTAAATATATACAGAATAATACACACAATTATGTGTACATATAAACATATATTTACAGACCTACGACTCTTGCCTCAGACTGTTAAGGATTCAATTTTTCACCTTTTAAGCTTCAATTCCCCAGTGCTTGTAAAAGGAGCTATAGATGTACCAGGTCACTGCAGTTGTTTGCTTAAAGACTTGTTGAAATAGTTATTAGTATGTGACTGACTCAACCTCATTGCCCCAGCCCGTTCCATTTTTGTTTCCACCTTAACTTTTAGCAGCTACTCCAAATGAGGAATGCTGTGAGACTGGTCTAACAGATTTTAACAGCTTTTATTATCCCTTATGCCCTCATTTTGCTTATATGAAGTATTTTTCCTACATGAGATGGACCTTCAGGAGTGTATTTGAACCCCAGGCTGATATTCTCGGGGCAAATAGTTATTAAGCCAAATTGACTCTATGCAGGTGAAGAATGCACTACTATTTTAGTGGAAACTTTTCTAGCTCTTCCTATACAGAGTTCTTTGTTACAGGGCTATTGATAATGACACCAAATGGAGTGACTTATCAGCCTCTTAATGTCTTAAGTAAGTGTTTAATATGGAATAGAGAAACAATATATTTTAAGAAAAGATATTCTTTGTAGCAACAATAAACTATCCCCTGTTTTGTTAACAGTGGGCAAAAGCACCAAGTAATGACTCATAAGCATGTCAGGTTGTTCTTCTGTATAAAATTTGTCTCTATTAGTATTAGAAGTGACATAGACTGGGTAAAAAAAGAGAGCCCTTTGAAAGAGAACTGCCTTAGCCATGATTCCAGAGAAACCACTAGGTAGATCTATTTTTCTTTCAAGTACAGTTTTCAGATGGAATGTGAACATGGAATTTCATTGAAAATAGTTTAATTTTTTATATAGAAGGTTTTGTACATAATGTGCATCAAGTGAATATTTTCAGAATCATTTTCACCAAGGCACCTTTTTTTCCAAAATAGTACTGCATCATATATAGATAGATAGATAGATAGATAGATAGATAGATAATATATATATATTAGTATAATATTAGTTGGGTTTGATTATAAAAATGTTGTCAAATCTGTTTTATTTATCTGCATTTTGCAATGATTGGCTTTTTTAAATTTAAATTTTTGTGCTTTCATGTTTTAAATATATAAAATTGTTTCTAAGCACTAAACTTCCTTTTATTTTTGCTTACTTCTCTAATACTACAATCCCCAAATCCAAATTGTGGGGAAAGTTAGGAAAAGGTGTGGTTTCTGTGTTTTAAATTACTGTCACAAGTAAGTATACAGTTATATCAAGCTTTATTTTTAAAAGGACGTTGAATTGAACTGCAAAAATCTGAATATTTGTATTTATTTTTGTTATATATTTTATATTTTAATGTGTTAAACCACTATAAATTTTGTGACTGATTACTTTGTCATAGGAGTTTAAGTGTGTTGTCATTGTCACCAATGTCTTCACTTTGTCTAGAACTATTATTATGTAAACAATAAAATTTGTGTAAGTTGCTTTGAATCTTTATAGATGTCAGTAGTTGTTCTTAATACGTAGTTTTGCTAATTATTGCCCTTTAACTCTCTTTGATTGGTTTTTAATATTTTCCCTTCACTGGTTTGTACATCTCAGTTTTTTCCTAACACATGACTGAGCACTAGTAAGTTCTTTGTCACTTGCTTTTGTCTTTTCAATATTACATGAGAATGAAAAATTTTAATAAAAAAACATTTTCAGTTATACAGGAGAATATTAAGTAAAAAAGTGAAAGCCCCCTTCAACTCCTGGTCCCCCTTCTGGTCCCACTGCCATCTCTTAATGGTTTGGTGTACATTCTTTGCAGACCCTTTAAAAAAATCTTTATCAGCATATGTGTGTATAGGTAGTTCATTCACCTTTCTTCTTTCTCATTCTCTTTTATTTTTTGCTCTTATTTTATTAAATTTTATCATTTTCTTCTTTCCCTTCTTTAACAATGAAGTTAAAAATGTATGTATTCTCTCTCTGACTTGCTTTTTTTCTCCCTTTTTTCCACGACAGTTTATTTAGATTTACTTTACTATTCTCTATTGATGGACAACTAGGTAGTTTCTGATATTTCACTTTTATAGTAAAAGTTGCAGTGAGTATTCCTTCTACATGGCTTTTTGAGTGTATGTGTAATGTTTCTTTGGGATTGATTCTTAGAGGAATTGCTAAAAAGACATAATTTATGTTTTAAAGTCAGATTGCCTTCCAAAAAATGCTGTGTAAACATGCACTCCTACCAGTAGTGTACTGAGTACCTATTACATGCGTTCTCTGTAACAGTTGGTACTACCATTTTAATCTTTTTAGTAAGTACTTGTAAAGTTGAACTTTTTTACATGTATATTGCCCATTTGCATATTGATGTAAATTTTATATTACTATCTTTTGCCCATTTTTATTCCAGGTTATATAGGAATGTTTTCTGCATGATACATAGGAGCTTCCTATATAAAATTGATAGTAAAATTTTTTCTGTGAGTATGTTGGACTCTTTGAGTTAGTTGGTTCAGATCCTTCAATGACCAATTAATCCTGGGCAAGTTACTTAGCTTTTCTCGTTTCATCATCTGAAAAATGGAGATAATATATATTGTGTGTTGTATTATTAGGAGAGATAATCTACTAATACATTAATCTATGCATTTAGATAGCATAACATCTGAGAAACTCTGTAAGCATTAACTGTCTGTGCATCAGTGCAATACTATTTTAATCATGGTAGCCTGATGCTTTATTTCAGTACCTGAAACAGAATCTGCCATGTCTTGTTATCTTTTGTTTGATTGTTTTTGTGGGTATAGCTTTATACTAAAAAAATTACCCCTTAAGATGAACTTGGGTATCTGTTTTGTCGTGTTTGTTTTGTTTAAAGATTCCTACTGGAGTTTTGATTGGATTTGCACATACAAAATATATTATATTATGATATTGGCAGAAATGACATCTTCACAATACTTAGAGGTATGGTATACACATTTATTTAGGTCTTTTATGTTCTTCAGTAAGGTTTTACAGTTTTATTGGAGAGATTATTTCCTAACAGCAACTTAATTTTATTTCTGAATGTGGATTTTTTTTCCTGTAGTTGGTAGAAGGTCATTTACATTATTAAAAATGTAAATTAAATTCTTTTGTGATAATATATTAAGTCAAGGTTACTGCCTTATCTGAATAATGCTTTTTGCAAAAAGGGAATTTGAATAATACCTTTATAAATATTGTCACAAGACATTTGTTTATGCAATATTGAGGTTTGAATGGTCTGTCATAAGATAATTTGCTTTAGGGTTCTCCTCTTCCAACCTTCACCTCAGTCTCTTTTTTTAAAAATTTATTTATTAATTAAAAAAAATTAAGAACAAAAACATTAACATATAATTCCGTTCTACATATATATTCAGTAATTCTCAATATCATCACATAGTTGCATATTCATCATTTGTTAGAACATTTGCATCAATTCAGAAAAAGAAATAAAAAGACAACAGAAAAAGAAATAAAACAATGACAGAAAAAAAGATTATACATACCTTACCTCTTACCCCTCACTTTCATTTATCACTAGCATTTCAAACTAAATTCATTTTAGCATTTGTTCCCCCTATTATTTATTTTTATTCCATAAATTCTACTCATTTCTTGACAAGGTAGATAAAAGGAGCATCAGACACAAGGTTTTCACAATCACACAGTTACATTGTGACAGCTATATCATTATTCAATCATCCTCAAGAAACATGGCTACTGGAACACAGCTCTACATTTTCAGGCAGTTCCCTCCAGCCTCTCCATTACATCTTGAATAACAAGATGATATCTACTTAATGCATAAGAATAACCTCCAGGACAACCTCTCAATTCTGTTTGGAATCTCTCAGCCATTGACACTTTGTCTCATTTCCCCCTTGCCCCTTTTGGTCGAGAAGGTTTTCTTAATCCCTTGATGCTAGGTCTCAGCTCATTCTAGAGTTTTTCTCAATCTCTTGATGCTCAGTCTCAGCTCATTCTAGGATTTCTGTCCCACGTTGCCAGGAAGGTCCACACCCCTGGGAGTCATGTCCCATGTAGACAGGGGGAGGGTGGTGAGATTGCTTGTTGTGTTGGCTAGAGAGAGAGGCCACATCTGAGCAACAGAAGAGGCTCTCTTGAGTCACCTCAGTCTCTTACTCTGAATAACATGGCTGCTTTGCCTTTTCAAGGCACAAACTGAGATGGTTATTATTCCTTGGGTAGGTTGACCCTGGGACTTGCTGAAATGGTAGCCAGCATCCTGAAAAATCTGAGCTGGAAGGCCTACTTTAAATCTCATTTACAAAGTCATCTTTGTCTATCATATCTCCCAGTTTTTGAGCAAATACTCTTCTAGGCGTTACACCTAGCACATTATGTTCTTGACCTTGTTTAATCTCAGTGTTGCCACATGAAGGAGAAATCTCCAATTTACAGATGAAGGAATTAAGGCTTATGTTAAGCAGTTTGAGATCATGGGGCTATTAAGTCATGAGCTGGAATTTGAACTGACATCTGCCTGATACCAAAGCACAACCTCTTGATCACAATGTTATACTGCCATTCTGTGGAATAGGAATAGTACACTGATTTCCAAGCTGTAGAATAGCATACTGATACCCATGTCTAACTTCTACAAAGGTACTGAAGATAATGTGATTGATGTTTATGGGAAAGATTAAAAGTGCAAATAGGCTCTAGATCAGGGCAAGGTAAGTAGTGCCAGACTATAGGGCTTAATAAAAGGAGGGAAAATAATCATATCAAGAGTGTAAAGGATATTATGAAGGAAAGAAGTAGGGGTTGGACTTTTCTGAGCTTACTCCACTGTTTCTCTAGAAGTTCATAACAATCCAGTCGACCTAGCATGGTCTGCCCGCTTTGGAAAGGGTAAGGATAGCAGTTTTGGCTATTTGAATCTTAGGAACCATAAAAAAAGTTTAACTAGAAAACTTTTCCAGAAATGCTTGTATGGCTGTCCTATGACCCAAAAGAGCATTCTGCTCAGACCAGGGGAGAGTCTAGTTCTTTTGCTGGATCCATTTTTTTCTAGGTCTTTTTACTGGAGTCTAGGTTAATTAATCCTTCAAAAAGCCAAAGAAGCATGGAAATGCATAAGAAGCACTAAGAGATAGCAACAAATAGTGGAAAGAATGGGGACTACTGGAAAAATTGGGTATGACTCAGAATGGCATTTTTTGGCCTTTACCCACTCATTTGAACTAGCACAACCTTTTTTTAAACCTAAAATGATTTGTCAATAAGAAACCTACCAGGTTCACAAAGATTGATGGGCTGAAGAGTATGCTGTATATTTAACTTACAGAAAACTTGATATTGTCATCCTCACCCCACTTTGAATTCCTTGGGAGTAAAGTCAGTTTCAGTAAACATTTCATAGTCATTTGCTGTGCTCTACTCACTGCTGGAAATGTAGGGCATTATAAGAATGGGTAGAATATGTCTACTCTTCAGTTATAGCATTTATTGACTGTTGAGAAGATACCAGAACCTGCTCTTAAGACCTTTATATATGTTAACTGATTTAAGCTCCAGTCCAATAAAACAAGTATTATTCCTTTACACAGGAGAAAACAGGCACAGAGAAGTTAAATGACTTCCACTGGTCACTTAACTAGTAACTGGATGAGCCAGAATTTAAACACAGTCAATCTTCCTGGAATGTAGGCTTTTAACTCTCCCTATATGCAAATAAGATGAACATGAAATGATAGAAAGAAAAAAAGTTTGTAAGTCCAATGAGTAGAGAGATTAACTCTGCTTAAGGGAATTAAAAAAATTGTTTTAATAGTAGGTAGTTTGAGTATGATGAATATAATTTATATTTTATGAAAGGTCTACAATTTTAACATAACACACCATTATATGTTTAATTTAAAATATTCATAAATTTGAACAATTTAAAGGGGTTTAAAATAAAAAGTAAATACCTCCCTTTCCAGAGGAAATTTATTTTACATTTGTTTTCATCTCAATACATATTGATTTGACTCATTCTATTTAATAGCTGCATAGCTGATACTGCCATACACTGTTTAAATATTTTCACTTTTTTAAATTAGAGAAGTTGTAGGTTTACTGAGAAATCATGCAAAAAATATAAAGCTCACATATACTTTCCCTCCACACACACACATGCAATTTTCCCTATTATTAACACTTTAAATCAGTGTGGTACCTTTGCTACAATTGATGACACAATATTATAATTATGGTTCATAGCTTACATTAGGGCTCACTATGTTGTACAATCCAATGGTATTTTTAAATTTTAATTATAGTAACATATATGCATCCTAAAGTTTCTCCTGTAACCACATTCAAATATATAATTAAGAGGTGTTAATTTCATTCACAGTGTTGTGCTCCCTTCACCACCATCCATTACCAAAACTTTTCCATTACTTCAAAAATAAACTATACCAATAAAGCACTGATTCCCCAATCCCCACCCCCTCTCTGGACCCTGATAACCTGTTTCCTAGTTTCTGACTGAATTTGCATGTTCTAATTACTTGATTTCAGTGAAATCATGCAATATTTGTCCTTTTGTGTCTGGATTATTTCACTCAACATGATGTCTTCAAGGTTCATCTACATTGTCACATCAGAATTTCATTCCTTTTTATATCACATTAATATTCCATTGTATGGATATATCACATTTTGCTTGTTCATCTATTGATGTACACTTGAGTTGCTTCCATCTTTCTACAGTTGTGAATAATGACACTGAACATAAGTGTACAAATACATGTTCAAGTTCCTGCTTTTAATTCTGGGTAGATACCTAGCAGTGGGAATGCTGGTTATGGTTGTTTGGAACTGCATGTACCCCAGAAAATGATGTTCGTAAAGCTAATCCATTCCTGTGGGTGTCCTACTTACTGTAAGTAGGATATTTGATTAGGTTTACTTACTTCAAATAAGGTGTGGGTCTTAATCCTCTTACTGGAGTTCTTTATAAATGGGATGAATTCAGAGAAAGAGAGACAAGCCACAGAAGCAAGAAGCTGAAAGAAAGCAAAGAAACCCAGAAGAGGAGGGAGAAACCAGAAACCACTACGACCTAACAGAGGAATCCAGGATTGCCAGCAGTCAGCCCTTGGGAAGAAAGCACTGCCTTTATGATGCCTTCATTTGGACATTTTCATGGCCTCAATACTTAAGTCTTTAAGCTAATAAATTCCCATTGTTAAAAGCCAACCTTTTCTATGATATCAACTTTTGGCAGCCTAGTGAATTAGAACACTGGATAATATGGTAGTTGTATATTTGATTTCCAAGGAATTACTAAACTATTATCAGTATTGTGGCCACTGGACTGCAATACATTTTTACCAATGATAAGTAATGGTTTCTATTTCTCCACATCCACCTCAATATTTGTTTTTTTTAAGAGCCCTTTTAGTGAGTATGAAATTGAATCTCATGGTGGTTTTGATTTCCCTAATTAGGGAAACGCTAAACTAGTAATGTTGAGCATCTTTTCATGTGCATTTTGACCATTTGTATATTTTCTTTGGAGAAATATCGAATCAAGTCTTTTGTCCATTTTTTAATCGGTTTGTTTGTATTTTTGTTGTTGAGTTGTAGGATTTCTTTATATATTCTGGATATCAAACCCTTATTGAATATGAAGTTTCCAAAACTTTTCTCCCCTTATGTAGGTTGTCTTTCTATTTTCATGAAGAAGTCCTTTGATGCACTAAAGTTTTTAATTTTAATGAAGTACCAATTATCTTTTTTTCTTTGCCCGTGCTTTTACAGCAAAGTCTAAGAAACCATTATATTACAAAAGGTCCTGAAGATGTTTCCCTGTGTTTTGGTTATTTTGATCTTTGATCCATTTATTCATTTTGAGTTTAGTTTTTTTTAATTAAAAAAATTAACTAACACATTTAGAAATCATTCCATTCTATATATGCAACCAGTAATTCTTAATATCATCACATAGATGTATGATCATCATTCTTAGTACATTTGCATCAATTTAGGAAAAGAACTAGCAAAACAAAGGAAAAAGATATAGAATGATAATATAGAAAAAAATAAAAATAATAATAAAAATAAAAAATAAAAAAATATAAAAAAGAAAACAAACAAACAAACAAAAAACTATAGCTCAGATGCAGCTTCATTCAGTGTTTTAACATAATTACATTACAATTAGGTAGTATTGTGCTGTCCATTTTTGAGTTTTTGTATCTAGTCTTGTTGCACAGTCTGTATCCCTTCAGCTCCAATTACCCATTATCTTACCCTGTTTCTAATTCCTGATGGTCTCTGTCACCAATGACATATTCCAAGTTTATTATCGAATGTTGGTTCATATCAGTGGGACCATACAGTATTTGTCTTTTAGTTTTGGCTAGACTCACTCAGCATAATGTTCTCTAGGTCCATCCATGTTATTACATGCTTCATAAGTTTATCCTGCCTTAAAGCTGCATAATATTCCATCATATGTATATACCACAGTTTGTTTAGCCACTTGTCTGTTGATGGACATTTTGGCTGTTTCCATCTCCTTGCAATTGTAAATAATGCTGCTATAAACATTGGTGTGCAAATGTCTGTTTGTGTCTTTGCCCTTAAGTAATCTGAGTAGATACCTAGCAATGGTT